>NC_050534.1:14266191-14295518 GCF_002922805.2 Oryzias melastigma | reverse complement strand
TAAAAGGAAAAATCAACAGCCCCCCAAAAATAAATTAACAGTTAGCCATGAATAAGAGGAGGCAATTCAAAGTGACATTTCAAAGACAGGTCTGCAATGTCACTGCACTGACCTGCATCAGAAATCTTTGCTGAGGTAAGATCTACTGCACCCTCTGTTGTGCCACTGAAATTGTAGCTGTTTTTACTCTTGTACATAAACAGCCCAGCTTCTGCAAGGTTGGTGTCTGACATTGAAGGTTTAATTCCACCAAATCCTCTCATGCCGTAAGGTGAGCGATCATACTGATAGTGGTCATCACGATAGCCAAACCGGTCTTCAGGCAAAGGTGTGGTGGGTTGTTGGGTAGTACAGCTTCCAGCAAATGGGAGTTTGTACACAACGTCACAGCATACAGCTCTTTTTCCGGCTGTCAGATCCACTGGTTTCCCATCATCTGTTATCACTGTTGTAACCACATCTGTAGAGATAGAATCTACTGATACTGCAGTATTGAAATGTTTCGTCGTACTAAGATCAACAGCTCCAGCAACTGTTGCTGTACCTGTAGTTAATCCATTGGCAGCACAGCTTGCAACTAGAGTTGGAGCAATAGTTATAGGGGCAGCCTGGAAACTTCCTCCACTTGTGCTCGATCCGACTGAAAGGTTAATGGGAATTTCTGTTGTGGCAAGTGTACTTGGCTGGGAATCAATTGGCCGATATATAATTTGAGAAACAGGTTCAAAAGCCTTGTTTTTGGTTAGCTGAAGTGGCACTGAAGACACTTGGCAAATGTCTGCATTGTCACAGCGCTGGATTGTCGCAGAGCATGTCACAATAGTGATACTGTCCGTCATTATAGAAACAGTTGAGGATTCCGTGCTGAGGTTGACCACAGGTGACTGCACAGCACTGCTGTGTCGACTTACTTCACCCACAAAAGACTGACGTTGCACATCTTGCCCAGTTGTCAGATCAACTCCATTTACAATTGAGCCAGAATCCACCTTTACAGTCCTAAGATCAACCACCTCAGAAGATTGAGTTTGTCCATTTTGAGCAGGCAACTGGCTTTTGGGTTTTTCTGTTGAGATGGGGACACCATTGGCCCTTGGTGCTGGCACCGGTGGGGGTGACCTTTCATGAACAACAGAGACAGTGGTTCTTTGAACTTCTGTAGTGACCATTTGAGAAATCAGATTAGGTATACCCACTGGTGGCTGTGCTGAAGCAGATATAGCCTCAATTATATGACAGGAACTAGATACACGTTTTTCTGGGCTACAAATCTCTTGACTTTCGATGGATTCTGTGACACGTGTATAAGCCAGAGGTACTCTAGTTGAGTGAGACTGAGCTGACTGTTGATAGTGCTGTGAATATGACACAGGCTGTGATTGGGAATAACTATCAGGGTCAGGTTTCTGCGAAAAAGATGCTGGCCCAGGGCTAGAGGGTGCTTGAGTTGTTATATTATCTACTGGAGAACTAGGCTGGGATGGCAATGTTATGACCACATAAGTATCATGGAGATTGCTTGCATGTCTCGGAGAAGAGGGAGATTTTGGTGAGGGATGAAATGACTTGCTTTCTGAGGAGGGGCTCAGATTTAGAACTGTCTCATAATTGGCAGTGGGAAGTACAGTTGGTCTTGATGGATGTGGGGCATGTGCAGGAGAAGATGACTGTGAGGCAGGCTTTGGTGCAATTGGAGGTTTGACTCCTGGTTTGTGACTGTCCCCAATTCCAGCAGGTATTTGTGGCTTTGGAGGAACGGGTGGAGGAAGGTGAGGTTTGTATGTTGGAGTAACTGCCTGTCTCACAGGTGATCCTTGGGGTGTAGTCATAGCCACTGGTTCTGGTCTTGTTGAAGTTGCTGAAGCCTGAGGGGGAAGAGGAACTGGGGCTTTCCTTGGGAAAACTGTGGGTTTCGGTGGAGTGGGAGGAGGGGCAGGTGGTACAAAAGGTTCATCTTTTTCCTGAGAGGTACCCCTGCGCAAGACATTTGGCTTAGGAGGAACAGGTGGGGCAGTTGACACTATACTGGGTGTACTGGGTGTATATTGTGGAACTGTGGGTAAAGGTGAAACACTGGCAATCACAGCAGCTGATGTTTTTGGTAATGTACTAGATAAGTCTACAGCATCTGCTTGTGAAATTGTGATTGTGGTTTGAGGTTCCTGCTCTGATGTGGACAGTGGTGTTGGCTCGGGAACTTTGTTCAAAGATGTAGTTTCTACAGTCGATGTTGTATCTGTTTTTTTCTCCTCTTCCTTTTTAACTAAACTCTCATCATCAGACGACAGCTCTCCAGAGGAGCACTGCGTCACTTTTAGGTCTGGAATTGGATGAAGAGCCTTCCTTAAAGGAGTTGAATCTCCCTCTGGCTCCAGTTGAGTTGGACTTGTTCCAGGAGTCAAAACTCGTTTCATTAACTCCTCATAAGCAGCTTCAGCATCTAACAATGGCTTCCCATCTTTGTTGAGTGTCACTGTGCTGCTTTTGGAGACTATATTCTCAGCTGGTTGTAGCACAATTTCTGGGTTAGTGTTTTCTTTCTTTGGCTGCATATTTTGGTATTCCTGCTCCAGCTTCATGAACTCTTTTCTCTTCTTTATCATGTCTTCATAAACCTCATCTGGGGATCTCAGCGGTTTGGGCTGAGGAGGCACAGATATTTTCTGTTGCTCTTCTAAACCAGCCGCTGTAGTAGATGTGAAGGCATAGTCTTCAATCAAAATACCTTCATGAATGGACTCTTTTTTGAGTTGACTCTCACTTTCATCAAGAATTGGAGACTTAGCCCTCAACAATATCTCCTCATAGACTTCATCAGCAGATTTAAGGGCTTTTTTCTGAGGTTTGTCACCGTTTTGATCTTCTGTTGGAGAATGGAGAGATTCTGAAGTAGGCAGTTGATATGTTTTCTGAACTGCTGCAATCTTTGCAGCATGAACTTCAAAGCCTTCTGGGTCAGACTCAATACTTGGAGAAAAATCAGAGCACGACGATCGTCTGATTTCCTCCATTTCTGCTTCTTGC
Organism: Oryzias melastigma; assembly: GCF_002922805.2. Classification (NCBI taxonomy): domain Eukaryota; kingdom Metazoa; phylum Chordata; class Actinopteri; order Beloniformes; family Adrianichthyidae; genus Oryzias; species Oryzias melastigma. The sequence continues at coordinate 14,292,494 of NC_050534.1, read as the reverse complement.
CTCTGTTCTTCGGTTGGTGAAGCGTCTTCAATTGGAGAAAGGTTACTTGGTGGCGTCTTTTGATGCTCTCGCCTCCTTTGAGCTCGAATCTCATCTTTGTCTTTTTTTGACTTTTTCCCTGATCCCTTTTGTTTTTCTTGCTCCCTAAGCAGTTCTTCCTCTTCTCGTAACTCTTCTTCCTCTGAGGAATCTTCGATCGTTGGCAGCATTTGACCAGTCTGTCTGTGTTTGGCTTTTCTGTGCTGTTTCCCCTCACCTGAACGAATATGGCCTGGACTACTGCTGTCACTGTCTTCATCCAAAGATGAGAGAGATGTAGGGGACGTTCCAGGAGTGAAACTTGATGCATGTAGACTAGATGACCCATCACCCTTGGACTTATCATCTGGAGAGTCAGTGAGACTTTCCATTTCAGGTTCTCCATCAGTATTAGGTATACGAATGGGGCTACTAGTTGTATTCAACTCCATTTCTTGGAACTTACGAACCGCAGTACCACTTTGCTGCTCTTCTTCTTTTGGTTCAATTTCCTTCTCTTTTTGTGTGTCGGAGTTATCCAATGAAATGGGATGCCCTTTATCCTCGTCATCTGGGCTTATGGTGGTTTTCTTCGTGAGTCGTCTACTTTTTGCTGTTGCGCTCTTCTCAACTGTTTCGGTTTTCTTTTGGTCCATTCGTTTCTTCTCATCCTCCCTGATCTTTCGTCTGATGAGGTTTTCTTCATCCGTCGGTGACGCGTCCTCATTTTCACTCATTTCCATGATCTGTTTTCTAATAAATTCCTCTTCATCTCCTGATGCTGGGCTATCTTTTCCGAAGCTCTCACTGCTATCATCCAGGGAATCTGCTCTAATATCCATAGGTACAAGAAGCTTTTTCTTAGCAGTACCATTCACTCCAGTCTTCTCTTGAAGTTTATTGTCCTCTTCTGAACTGGGTGAGTCAGGCGAAAGTGGAAGTACTTCCAATTTACGTCTAGTCTTGAGAGAGTCAGTTTTATTCTCCTCTGTTGGGTCTCCCTGGGTCTCAAGAATGGGAAGGACAGAACTTTCTAGCTTTGCCAGGTCTGATGGTGGCGTTAGAATGCCTTCTTGGGCCAACACTTCTTTTACTGCAGGCTCCTTTGAACTCTCCTCCATTTTAACCTGTTGAATTGACAAAACAAAATTCCTGTTATTACTTAAAAGCAACGAACATGCACAAGAATGTGTTGCTAAATACATAGTAATTCAGCAATAAAAGGACATTAGGAGACAAAATTGTTATTCTGTAAGCTTTTAATTAAGCTTTTTGGTCAAATTTAGTCCTTTATTTGCCAATTTTATAATCAAAACGTGCCCACTTTAAACGGAATATTTATTTCTTTACACATGAACACACCTGTCTAATATTTTAGAATTTTTTGAGACCCCTATTTCATTAGCATGATCCAAACTCTCCCTAAAAAACCCAATGTATTATCAGTTTTCTGCCCTGTAGTTCATCGTTATTCCACCAGGGGCAGCATCAGGGCTTTTCCTGGTCATTTCAAAATGGCTACTTCCATAGAATGTAAAAAACACTTTTGGCGGGAAAACCTTTAGTTAATTTTCTAGACTTTATGGCGAGAAAAACTTTTTTTACAAAAAAAAAGACAACTTGAAATTTTGAAAAATGTAAAATTTGTTGATAATCCGTTATTCATTAATACAATTACATTATGTTAAAATGTATCAAATTTGAGACAGTGGGTAAATCAGGCCCCTTTTTCCTAAACATTCACATTTTAGCTTTTGCAACTTAAACTAACATTTTTGTGAACAAAGATATAATAAATCACTCCATGTATTAAAACTGATACATTTTATATCTCACAAAAATAAAAGGATATTACAATTCTGTTTGTGGATTTCACCAAAATAAAAATCTTAATTGCAAAACATCCAGATTTTCTGTCAATCCTTTAATGTAGTGGGTTTTGCCAGCTAATAAAGTTTAATGGAGAGGCTTTTATTTGAATTATTAATTTTTGGAAAGTTCTATTTCAATTCTATGCATAGAAAAATATGTACCCCTACACACACACACAAACACACACATAGATAAATTTAATACGTAACTACTACAATTAACCTGTTCTATTATCAATGACTAGTTTTGAGAGATGGTTTTCTATGTATCCCCCTTGGGGTTTCTAATCTACCTCTACTTCGTCTAACCACTAGGGTCACCTCAGAAGGAGCATCTTCATTGTTCTTGTTTTCCTGAGGCGGAACTTCAGCTTCATTCTTCGCCTCTGAGCAGACTTCTTTTGGGCTTTCATCTTGCTCGCTAACTACAGCCTGGATTTCAGGTTCTTCTACAGGGATGGGAACTACAGGCGTGCTCTCTGCTTCATCTTTCTTTGATGCCGTGCTCTTCGCACCATCAAACACCGATGTGTCGTCTCCGTCGCACTTTGACTCAGAAATAGTTTCCTGGGTAGCGCCAGCAACAGGTTGTGACTCATTTGTCTTCCTGTCATCTTCTGCATCCTTCTCTCTGACTGACGGCTCAACAATTAACTTGAGCTCGCCCTGATTTTCGGCGGCGCTGCTCGCTGCTCGTTCTGCAGAAGGTCGCTCCACACTCGCTGGTGTCTCACTTATATTAGTTGACGATGACACCATTTCTACACTCTGCTCTGCCACCTCACTGCTGACCTTTTCTCTCTCCTCACATTCAGGAGGTGCTGTTCTACAGATAACCACCGCTTCATCTGAATTCATATCAGCCTTTTGCATGTTTTTATCAAGTGTTTCCCCCTCCTCTTTTTGCGATACTTTCTCTGATTTATCTGCTTCCTTTGACTTTTGCGACAACAATACTTCCTCAGAAAGGCTTTCTGCGGCTAGTTCAGATTTTCCCGGCTTTATCTCTTCATTTATCTCTTCTTTTGGCATTTCCTCTGGGACGCACTGAATTGGCTCTTCTGCTTTTTCTGACTCATTCCTCTCAGATAAAACAGAAATCCTTCCTGTTTCAGTGTTGCTCACTGCCGGAGTAGATCCTGCCTTGTTCACTTCCTCCTCCTCAACTGTTTCCTGCTGTATTTTCAGATTGCTCGCCTCGTCTTCTAGAGCTTTTATTTCAGCTTCTGTCTTTCTTTCCATCTTAGATGATTCCTGCTGAGCATCTCCAGACTCTTTCTCCTGAGTTGAATCACTGCCATCAACACATTTCTCAGATTTTTTACCTTCAACTGCAACCTGATTTACTTTTTCAAGGGCTTCAACTGCAGAAATAGGAGTAGTGATCTCTATTTCTTTGTTTTCTTTTTCGGGGCTTGTGTTTTCTAGATTATTTGACTGACACTCGTCCTCTGTGTGCTTTTCTCCAGTTGCGCTTTCACACTCTGCACTCTTAATTGTTTCTGGTTTCACTTCTTGCTCTTTCGCTTCAGTTTTCTTAGCAGAAATGTCCATTGGTGTCATTTCTGTTTGATCCTTACTTGTTGTTTCACCTTTGACCCCAAGTTCTGGTGTAACCTCAACTTTTAAGTCTGCTGTTGACTGATCTGTAGAAGTGACTTGTTCACTTGTTGCTACTTTTTCTTCATTTACATTTAAAACTGTAGAATCTGGTGGGGCAGGAGTTACCTCTTGAGTAGTCTCAGACACATTTGTTGTCATTTCTGGGGGTTTTTCTGGAGTCTGCTCTACTTTTTCGTGATCTGCTGGAGACGAATCTACAGAAGGGACTTGCTCACTTGTTGCGACTTTCTCTTCATTTACATTTAAAGCGGTAGAATCTGACGAAGCAGTGGCTGCCTCCTGAGAAGTCTCAGACACATTTGTCGTCATTTCTGGAGGTTTTTCTGGAGTCTGTTCTACTTTCTCCTGATCTGCCAGAGGAACTGCACCTTCACTCTGGGTAATCTCTGGATTTAGCTCAGTTTCAGCTTCAACAGACTCTACTGCTTTGTCAAAACCTCCGTCAGTTATCCGATTTTGTGTCTCACTCTCCACGGGGTTAGGAACGTCTCCTGTCATTTTCTCAGAGCTGCTCTGCTCTTCCTCACCTGCTGGGACTTCACTGACAAGTGCACTCTGTGCTTGCTGCTCAGTGTTGGGTGTCTGTGTGTCAAGATGAGGAGGTTCTGCTGCTTCTGCTTTTGCTTCTGCGCTCTCACAGCTACTCTGTTGCTGCTCGGTTGCTGGGATTTCACTGACACTTGCACTCTGTGTTTGTTGATCAGAGTCAGATGTCTCTGTTTTCCCTGAGCTGTCCTGTTGTTTCTCACCTGCTTGGATTTCATCTGTACCCTCGGCTAAACTAACAGAATCTGGAAGCTTTTCCTCAGGATGAATTACATTCTCAGACACCAAATCGTCTGTCGTTTGAGGGGCTTCCTGAGGAATGTTCTCAGGATCGGAGGAGCTAAGTTTCTGTGAAATCGGTGTGGTTGTAGGTTCTACCTTGCTCTCAGAGGTGGGGGGAGTTGCGTCTGGAGCTTCCACTACGGGTTTGCTATCTACAACAGCAGGGGTGGAGGAGAGGGCGGGAGCGGGAGCAGGTGGCTGCTTCTTTGGAGACGTCGTGGGCGGTGTCGGGACGTCCCCCAGCTGGCCTGACATGGCTCTTTGGGTCTGACAGCTCAGACAAAGCCATTCTTTCTGCAAAACGAAAGAACAAAACAATTAAAATTGTTGTTTTCTTTTAAAAAGGGTGGAAAATATGATACTTTTCAAAAATATCACCCAGCAAAAGGAATATTTCTGCTATTTCAAGGTAAGCTTTTACATTTTGGGGGCTCATGGTTAATACATAGTGATAGGAGGTGGCTTGTGCAAAGATTTCATATAGAAAACATAGTAGAGGATCCCCATGTTTTATGTGTCCATGCACATCATACCCTTTACTCCCCATCTGACATTACACATCGATTAACACACGTTATTACATATATGTTATATGATGTATAATTGATGTCATGGTTTACTGAAATCATGAAATAATGTTTTATTGGATTAATCAATAATCAACAAGCACTTCACTTTGATACTTGGAAAAAAAATGCATCTGATCTGATCAAAACCAGATTACTCAAAACTGAAAAACTGTAAAATGAAGTAACTAAGTAGGGGTGGGATTATATAAATGTGTTTATTTCCACCACTTTTTAACCAATAAATCAAACTGAACTTGGTTTTACTATATTTAATGAATCAAATGTGGCATAAGTGTGTTTTTATCTGTTTTCTAGTCATTAGTTCTGCAATGAGTTTGAAATATTTGCGTGTTTTGTCCTGTATTTTTCCACAATCTATGCTTGAAATAAACCAATCATTTTTTTTAATCATAAAAATACAGGATGTTGTGCTAACTATTCATGGAAACTATCATGAAAATGAAGAAGACTGGGGAAAAAAAAGAAAGAAATATATAAATCCCTTTTTTAAAATTTATTTAGGGGGCCTCAGTGCAAAAAAATATTCATCACACTTATGGTGAGACTTCCTGTTTCTGATGGTTAAACAGCAGCGTTTAGGCTAAATTCAGCGTCAATGCCAAGCCATAAATAGATTCTCTGTAGAAACACCGAGATGGGGAGGCAGATGTGAAAAGTTAATAAAGGAAATCTTGCAGCAGCACAGTCAGAATAAATAAGGAATGAATTCCGTTTCCATCTGAACCCAAATGCATGTAGAGAAAAAACAAAAAGCGTTGAAACCTGCACTTAGCATCAGAGTTGGTTTGTGTGTTTCCAGTTTGTTGTGTTGCTCCTTTATTCCGATCTGTGCTGTAAGGACTTGTGTGGGAGTTTCTCAGGCCTTATCAGTAAATCCAGAAAGGGCAGGCACTGAAAGCTGGAGATATGCCTGTCGATAGAAAAGCTGAAACCCACTCAGTCTGACGGCTGGTTTGCCTCAGCCACTTCAAGCCTGTCGTCACTGTCTTTATCAGGAAATCCCGACAAGTGGGCTTTAGGCTTAAACCACCCCTTGAAAATACACTTAACCTTTTTCTGCTGCTACTGATGCTAGCTGGATTACTACAGTGGACATTTATTGTCGTCAAAAACCTTAATTTAAGCTATCGTTAGAATAAAATTATCTTTTTCAAGATCTGTCCTTCACATATAAGTCAAGACAGATGTAAACATAAATCAGTTCATTCATGAGGTTTGTATTTAAAATGATTTTATTTTTTGGTTTCCAGCTTTTAACAGAGTGAAACTGATTTATTTTGACATATTTTTTCAATTTCTTACTGATCTTTTTCGCTTTTTTTTTTTTTTTGGAGATGCCTTCATGCATTTCTCCCCCGTCTGCCGGGATGGTTTCTATAAACAGCCACATCGATGATTCATACAGTAAGAGAACGGCAGTCAATCACTCACATTACCATCAAGAAAGCCTTTCTAGCATCCCATGGGAACCAAAGCCAGACAGCAGAATACACTAACAGCTTCACAGGTGTGTACATGACCACTTTTGTTATTTAAAGTTGCACAAAAGTAAAACAAATATCTATATATATACTTGAGGATCTACCATGTTGCACAGTTCTTTCTAAATCAGAGCTACAACAAGGTCAAAGAGAGAAGACAATCTGAAAACCACAGATGGAAACCAGATAGTGGGAAGAAAAGAGCTCCACTGAAAGATCCATCTGGGAGTTGGAGAGATACGAAGGTCAGAGCAGCTCTTGATTGAAAGACGCACTCCAGTGAAAATTAAGTTTTTAATGTTTTTAACATGTTCTTGTAACATTTCTCTGATATAAAGCTTCTGAAAAGGGATGTTGGGGAAAATCGATTTGGCGATATATCACGATATTTTTTTGGATCGATTTAAAAAGGTGACGAAACAACATTTCATTATTTATGAGCATATGTAGCTCAGTGTAATATTTCTGTTTTACACTTAAACCTCCAACCACTAGTTGGCAGCAAACTACCTCTTTGAGCAGCTTGCCGCGACCAAAACAAGATTTCCTGAAAAGAATCTTGTGTTAAATGTTCAGTCAGGAGTCTGTACCTGTCAACACTTAAAGAACCATTCAAGTTAATTTCTTAAGAAACAAACTGTCCTTTAAGAAAAATACGACTAACTTATTTTTATTCTACTGCAGCAATTATGATAAACATACTTTTTTTGTATTACTTAAATACAAATATAAAGAAAAAAATAGCTGTTAAAAAAAATTAAATAGCTTATAACTTTTGTTGGAGGTTGACATGGCATCCTTTCAAAATAAAAGACACCCTGTACCATAGTTGATCATCTTAATGCAGCAAATGTAGGTAGTGTCATGTCACCAGTGGGAAAAAAAAACAAATTTTATTTACCATCCTTGGTATATCTCGGCCAGAAATTCACGTGTATTTTTTAGACCATGAGGAACACTTAAAATCCTTTAATTTTTCAACAAAAGTAAATTTGCCTTAAAACTAGGGATGTCCTGATCCGATCACGTGATCGGAAATCGGGGCCGATCACGTGATTTGGGACTCGATCGGAATTGGACTCCTTTGTCCGATTAGGATCGGATATTTCATTAATTCTCATTATGATCAGAGCTTTATATTTCATCTTATCATTATGGATAAATACTCCACTAGAAGTCTGCATGTCATGAAAAGATCACAAAATGTCATCACCAGAAAACAGAAAACGGCAGCAGCTCAACCAGAATGCTAACTTGTAAACAAAGCTAGCTAGAAAGCTAACTTCCTGGACCAATAACTCTTTTAAAAACGCTTTAAACTGACAGCAAGTGTCTCTATGGGTTTGTCATAACTCAAACAACAACCTCTAAAGGTATTCCAACAGAAAAAGACAGTCTTTTGTTTCTTTTTAATGTGAAGCTCTTCATGCTGCAGACAGATGGCTAAACAGCAGCTGCTAACAAGCTACATGCTAGCGCCGTGATTTAACTTCTTAGGACCCGAGCTGTCCTTTGATATGCCTTTTTTATTTATCTGACAGAGAAATAATAGTTAAGAAAATTAACTACTGTGGTAATAAAACCGAAAATGTGATGTCTTAAGAACTTAAAAAAGAAGCACATAACCTTAAAAAGAACTAAATAAATAAAACTAATAAATTAAAACTAATAATGATATGAGCTATTCATGAACACTCATCAAATTTTATGCTAAAACAAAGTCATAATTTATTTTTAAGAATTTTAAATGAGGACAGGAATCACATTTGGTCAAAAATGTTCAATAGCTCTAAAGATTTTAAAGCTAAAATCACTAAACTTTCTCACATGACTAATTATCACTTATATAACAAGAAAATTGTATTTTTTTCCTAGTTTATATTTGCTGTATTTTTACTTGTTTATTAAAGCAACTTCACAGAAGTATTTTATTTAAGTGTTTAATGATAAAAGAAGGTTAATGAAATATAAATAAGGGACAACACAAATCTGTTTCTTCAATTTATTCATGTTTTAAATGTCTTATAAAAGTATCGGATCGGGACTCTGTATCGGCAGATACACAAAATCAAATGACTCGGAATCGGATCGGGCCCAAAAAAACCTGATCGGGACATCCCTACTTAACACCCAATGTTCCTTAAGCATGAATTCTGGCTGTACAATAATCTCCAACTGGTTTTTGGGGGTAAAAGGCTCTAAAAAAATCAGTCAAAATGTTTTAGTGTAACTTTTAAGAAGCTACATCACTATTTTAATTTAAAATATAAAATCATTTTTATTTTTTAACCATGAGAGCCACAATAGAGGAGTCAAAGAACCACAGGTTACAGACCCCTGGCTAACACATTCATTCTACTTTTTCCCTTATCTTGAAAATATATTTTGTTTTGGAAATCAGAAAATGTTGAAGGTTTCCTTTAAGAACAAATATTTTTTTAATTTACCAAAAGAAACGCACTACAAATTTGTGGGTAAAAGTAACATATATATGTGATACAGTTAGAGTGCTTAATGTCATCATCATTTAATTAAAATAATTTTACAATTTTATCACAATGAAATTAATATATTCAAGTATTGTTTTCTTTTTTTTTTTAAAGTCATACTCTTTAAAAAAAAAAGTTAAAAATTATTTTAGTACAATCTTGGGATTTAATCGTGATATGTATCGTATCGTGAGACACATATCGGGATACTTATTGTCAGACATGTATTGCGATACACATTGTATCACCAGACTATTGGCAATAAACACCCCTATTTCTGAGTATTTCTTCATTCAGATTGTAGGGAATTATGGACAGATTAAATGTTATAGTGCGGGTTGTGAAGGACTGTAAGATAGCCGGAAAGAGTGTAAACAAAGGGCTGATGGGAAATGAGGAAAGGCTTACTCCCTCCCAATAGTGCCGCTAACATCTCAGAGGTGAATTTCTGATGAACTCGGCAGAAGTTATACCTAGAAATCAACTCGATTTCTTTTTTTTAACTCCTTAATGCCCATTGTCGCAAATATGTGACAAACTACTTTGGGTCCAAAATTATGTAAATGTAACATCTACTTAAAAACAAATACACAAGTGATTTGTTTTTTCAGAGCTGGAAATAAACTCAAACATTAAGGGATTAATTTGCTTAAAATACCACTTAAAACACATTAAATCGTGATTGAAGTGACTCTTTAAGACAGATTTGCTCCTCTAAACTCAGTTTGAGTTTAATTAATTAGTTTAAGTTAAATGAGATGCAGGAAGTTGCTCCTCGTTTTTTCCCATGATTGCCTGAATCCATCATATTTACAGAAAAAAAATCAAAATTCCCAAGAAAAAAAAACAGAGAAGCATCAGAGGATGGGATGTAGACAAAAAGGTTAAGATTAAAGTAATAAATGGGTCTTATGGTTATTATAAAACAGCAGATATTACCAGAAAACTTCATATTAAATCCTGTAAAGCAGCACTAAAATTGAATAAAAACTGCAGCTTCTAAAAAATATTTTTGTTTTAGAACACTTTTGGAATTTATGACTTAAATACCATCAGCTAGAAAGCTAAAAAGATTAAAACAACACTCACCCACTATATTTATAGAAGATTTTATCGATCTCAAAAGTACCCAGTGAACATTTTTACATTTAGAAAATGAATAAACCAACCAAAGATCGAGTAAAAGTAAGGTCAATGCTAAGCTAACAATCAGTTAGTCCATAAACATTCATTTATGTCCACTTGAAGGGAAATAAAAACAAAGAAATCGGTTTACTTCATGAAATTTGCATAACATGTATTATATAATATATAGGAAGTTTTCATTTCCTTAAAAGGCATAAAGATGATGAAGAATTGCAATTTTCTGACGCCAAATCAGATTAATCAAAACTGCCTTGTGGGAGATTTTTTTTTTTAGATTTAAAAATGTAAAAGGACAAAGTCTTTTTTTCCTAATGACATAACACTTTTGGAAGCGACTGGCCGTCTCTTTGATTATTGGCCAACCTAATTATAATGCGCCGCTCCAGCTCAAGCCAAAAAAGATCTTAGCACCGATAAATGTGGTTTTATTATAGATGTTATATTATTTTCAGAACATTTTTATTGAAATCGCAGGTTGCAAATTCAAAACCAGGCGTGACTGGAAAAAAAAAAAAAAAAAAAAAGATTTGCTTAAAAAAATGCTCAGTTCATTCTTGTACTCTGAGTAGTTGTGACAGATATTTTAGAAAATTGTCGTATTACAGCTTTCTAATTTAAAATTTCCCATAAACAAAACTGAAGCTGACAGACTAAATTGGATAAACAATAAAACGAGGAAAAACAATTGTGAATTATTGATTTGTTAAACTTTAGCTTACTAATTAAAAAATTGCTATAATCTAAAACCTAAAGTAAGATGTGGGGATGCTTCCTTAAGCATAAAACAAATCTATCAGTTCAAAAATGTAATTGATAATTTCTGCATAAAAACATGTAACTGCAGTAAAAAAAAAAATAAATAAATAAAAAAAAATATATATATAGAAAATAATAAAATAATTAAAATTTTAAACTAAAATGCTTGATATCTGTTAGTTAATCACCAATCACTACAGGTGAAAAATATTTTCCTAATATTCTGATTTTTTGGTGGATAAATGCTTTACATATGATTATCATAGACAAGTATTTCGATTACTGACATAAATGAAAATAAAAACAAAAAAAAGACATTTTTTAAATAAAAATATTAATTTAAAGACCCACTCTGATTATCATTGTATCTATTTTAAAGCGTTCCTGATGACTCTTCACAATGATTAGTGCCACCAAAAACAATTATTTTAATAGTCGACTAATCGCCGATTATTTTTTATGATTAGACAACTAATCGGGTCATGCGCATACTGCATGTAAAGAACACATCTTAACCATGATTAGCTTTAAACTAACTAAAAACTAGATATAAAACATTACCTGTGATAATGCTAGTGTGAATGCTGTTAGCTGAATTTGGCCGCTAAAGATGCTAGTGGTGATAGAAGAAGATGCTGAAATTGATAACTAAAAACACTGAAGCAAATTGCCGGATAAAATACTAGTTAAATGCCAAATTAGCCTAAAAACTGGAAAAAAGCCTAAATTAGCTAAAACAGCTAGCTTGCAGCTTAAACATTAGCTAAACTCCAAAATAGCCTAAAAAAACGGAAAAAAATCCTAAATTAGCCAAAATAGCGAGCATGTAGCGGAAATATTCGCCAAACTCAAAATTAGCCTAAAAAAACAAAAAATCCTAAATTAGCTAAAACAGCTAGCAGGCAGCTGAAATATTAGCTAAACTCCAAATTAACCTAAAAGACCTTACTTAAATGCAAAAATATTCCAAAAGCTAACAGAATGCTATTAGAACTTTCAACTTTACTACACTCTGACTTCATATAATAGAAAGTAACGATTAATCGTGGCAGCCCTAACTATGATAAAATTGTCATTTTATAGGACGTAGTTTCAGCACAGTAGCAGTAGTCCAATAGAAATTTGCCTCTAAATTGTGGGCGAGATTGTAGGCACAGAGCAACCCCGCCCCCTTTCCCGTTGCTGAGAGCTTGTGTCCCTCCTTGGGTATTTCCTACATGCGTTTTTTTTCATCTGCTCCTGATTCACAACAATTTAAATAGAGAGAAAAAAAATAGAAATGTGATCATAAGTGTAATTTTCTTTATATAGTGTAAGTTCTTCATCATTAGAAAAAAAAAACGCCACAAGAACATGTTAAAAAGACAATTTTTCTCAGAGTTGGTCTTTTTAAATATGACATTTGATGATATAACGAAGCGCAAATCATCTCAAAAATATCACTTACAGGGAAATGCGACTTCACCAAACCTTAAGTAAAGCTCCAGCTCTGTTCAATGTTAGTACCGCTGTCACTAGATGCTGTGGATGTGACTCAACGGGATGAGTCAAAGAGCCACAGGGAGCCGCGACGTTCGGCTTGTCATAGTCGGCGTGTGGCGACACCCATATCCTATGTGACAGCACCCCTCTCCTTCTCCTCCATCTGCAAGACTATCTTCTGTCAAATTAGCTTCCTGTCTCCTCTGCCTTCTGTTCTAGGTATGAAAAAAAACAAACAACTATTTCTCTTTTTTACATGATTTATTGAAACCTATCTTAATTAACCATACAAGGTTAGCCTCCTGGAATATTTAGATACTCCTAAACATGACTGACATGGTGGGACTTTTGTCTTTGTTGACTTAAAAAAACTATTTATGGAAAGCTAGGTTCACAAAGCCCTCTGTAACATCAGTTCAAGTGACCACTTTCAATGAGACGTCAATCGTTCAAACGCCACGCACTTTTCTAGAACTGTTATTTGGCTTCAACCAATCGGTGAGCTGAATTTGGCCGTGACGTTTAAATGGCGTCTACTTTAATTCATAAATAAAGCATTAAAAGAAAAATTTGCACCACTTTGACGTTTCACACCAAACGTCTTCTAACCGTAGATGCTTGACATGGGACAGTAAACAAAAGACGACGAAGAAGAAGAAGCCCATCCCTGCTTGTCAAGAGTGAACGTAGCTTCAGTTGTCATAACTGTATAAATGTTTTTAAAAGGAGTAGCAGAGTATAGAGGAGGAAAGATGGAGCACTATGTACTACACGTCTGTACTAACAAGATGAGATTCGTGTTTCAAATGTGTATTTGCCGTCTGTCCTCCACTCACTTTCTATTGAGACATCAACACTAGTAGACATGATACTTCTGGATTAAGGAAACAGAAAATAAACGTAAATAAGGGTATCAGTTAGTGTCCATTTTCATTTGCTTTGGGAAAAATTAGCTACAATTTAAGAGAAAAGCTGTCAAAAATAATAACGGGACACTCTCAAACAAACCAAAAAGTGCATGCGGGGGCTTCCGTGGGCTGCAGAAAGACCCTTTTAAAAATCACATAAAAGAGGAAACACAAAAGGTCTGCTAAAAAGATGATGGTGGTGGGGGAGGCTGCCCTGCAGTTCCATACGCTCGCCACCCTTTCATACACTCTTTTGTCGCCGTTACTATTTCTGTCCATGTCAGTATCTTGGTCAAAGTCATAGTAGAAGACGACAATATGGAGCAGAGACGGTTTAAAATGTGGTAAATATAAGTTTAGCGTGAACTGAATGACACGTTCTTTCTATTGTCTGACACATTTGGATGTGACCACTCATAAAGCTGACCCAGGACTAAAAACGGTTAATATTCTAGTATGTGAAGCACAATTTTTCATTTATTCCAATTGAAACAGAGGGGGAAGACTGCTCAAGAAATACAGATAGAAGGAAAAGTATGAGAACCCTTTGAGATTACTTGGGTTTCTGCTTGAATTTGTCAAAAAATATGTTCTGATCTTCATCAGAAGTCACATCACATGTTTGGTTAAACAAATACAACCCAAAAAATGTACGTTTTAGTGTTTTTATTTAACACAATGTTTAAACATTTGAAAAATATGGAAAAATATGTGAACCCATGATTTACCACCTGGTTGACCCTCCTTTGGCACCAAAGTTTAGTTTAGATTGACTGTGTTTATCAGGTGTGTCTTAGATAAAGATCAGAACATAGAACAAGTAATCCCAAAGGATTCGCAGACTTTTTCTTGCAACTGTATGTCAGAAATAGGTTGGATGGTCAATCTGAGAACTACTTTAGAGGATTTAATGCTTTAATCCAACTGCCCTGCAGCCAAACAAAAACTACGCCCTGTAGCAAGAAGTGGTTGAAGAGACCTCAAGAAGGAGCGAAGATTAGAATACTACCCACAGAACATTTCAGAGGGGCAGGAAGTCCACCAAACTCATCAAAACAAACTCCAGTGGTGCAAGATTTGCACCACTTAGGCATTTCTCTCAACTTATAACCACCAGGGGCAATGTGGGGTTCAGCGTCTTGCCCAAAGACACTTCAACAGCTTCTAGTCAGAGGTCAACCACTCTACTGTTTAACAGCCAGATATGCTGGTTTCTTCAGAAACTGGTTCACAATTATACATAAACAACCACTACAGATAAAAACCTCCCTCAAAGTTTCCATTGATTACTGTTTTATAACTATTCAATACAAGGTTAAAAATAAGATTAATGTTGAGGCGAGATTCAGAATTAATTAGGAGTGAAAATTAGGCTCAGATAAGACTGAGAAGACTCATTTTATCACTACAGATGTGCTGCTGAAACCACATGGTGAGAACACACAGCAGACTATCTGAGCTGCTGCATGGAGGTGGACTCCCCGACCAAAGCAATATGTCGTTCGTCTAGCAAAAATCCTGCGTGGATCTGACAGAAAAGCACCTCACAAACAGGAAACGGTCAGCTTTTCAGAGTAAAAGTTCCTCAACTCTTCCCAGGTGGCAGGGAGAGGAGTTTCTTATATTATTTCTGTCTGGTGTATTTTTTTATTATTTTTATTGGAATTCAGTAAGAAACAAAATAAAATAAATGTATTTGTATTTGTCAGGTTAAAATAAAATAAAAACTTCAGTTGGACTCAGTTTTTTTGGCTTGAAGATATTTTACCTCTCATCCAAATGGAACATCTTTAAGCCAAAAAAAAAAAAATAGGTCCAATCAAATTTTGTATTATTTTGTTTTTGATTATATCATGACCTGGATGACTGAGAATCTACATCAAAATATTTGTCATAAACTTGATGAATCAGGATTCCACCTTTCTCACTCAGCTTCTTTGATTTGTGCTTGGAAGCGAAGCGGCGCCTCTCCCATCTTGTGTAAGACTTCTCAGACTCGCACACGGATTCCCGATGAGCGCAGCGTGACATGGAGCCTGAGCTACAGTACATCCACTCTTAACAGGCTTCTCTTATTATGAACGGTGGTGGAAGCAGGAAACACAATAATGTCAGTTAAATGTTAAACTTCTGCTGCAAGTACATTACGAAATACTACATTTGTTTGGGACAAATGATGAGAAATAAAAGGGTTTTGATGGAAATAAGTGTCAAAAAGATGAAATTATTTGGTTTTCAACTAAATTCATGGATGATATTGTGTCTTGGGGCTCTTTAGATCACCTTTAGAGGCCAGCTGATCAGTTTTTTTAGAATATACAAGATGCATTGTAGATTTAAAGATTTTAAGGCTTTTATTTAAAAAAAACTGTTATCTTTAGTTGGTTTGTTCAATAGCAAACATCCGATTTGCTTTAAAATATTTAGAAACTTCATAGAAAAATATAATTTGAACAATGATTTGGACGAGTTCAGCTGTTACTTCTGATGTGCATTTCTTGATGACTCAAAGAGAGTCTGGGATCAACAGACACGACGAGTTTCCGTCGCCCTTTAAATCCTTTCAGAAAACGGAGATTATGCCCACACTCTCATACACATCCACGCTGACTCACTGCAGCGTTTGTGCACACTCACCCACTGTAGTCAAACAAAAAGTGACTGCCAAGGTTAATGTACAGGGAGAAAAAAAAGTCACTAAAACAAGCAACACTGAAAAGATTCCCAATTTATAAAAATGTCTGTCGTGCTGCATCACCCCCCCCCCAATCACAAAGGCAATGTGTCACTGACATGATGACTAGAAGGGACGTGACTCGGGATGCCACTAACGATTATTTTAATAGTCGATTAATCACAGATTATTATTTTTACCGATTAGTCGACTAATCGGGTCATACACAAAGTAGATGTACAACAGACATACCTGCAATAACAATAGTGTGAATGCTGTAAGCTGAATTTGGCCGTTGAAGAAGCTGAAATGGATAGCTGAAACCGCTAAAGTTGATAGCTGAAATTACTGAAGCTGATAGCCAGCTAAAATATTGGTTAAATACCAAATTAGCATAAAAAACTGACAAATAGCCTAAGCTAGCTAAAATAGCAGGCATGTAGTTGAAATATTAGCTAAACTCCAAAATACCCTAAGAAAACAAAAAAAGCCCAACTTAGCCAATATAGCATATAGCTTAGACACTTCAAGTTTAAAGCTAATTATGGTTAAGAATTTTGTTTAATATCCAGTATACGCATGATCCAATTGGTTGACTAATCAAAAAATAACTGGCGATTAGTCAACTAATAAAATAATCGTTTGGGTCTGCCCTAATTCATGGGTAAATGTGTAAATGATTGTGGCTTCAAAATAAAATGTTCAGCGATCTGTCATAGCAGCTTTTCATTACATAATTCTCCTGATAGATTCTAATCAAATTAAGTCAATTATTAAGGTTCAACTCATTTTTTTTAATGTATTGTCATAAAATTCAATTTTATATCATCCATAGTTACATTTAAAGACATGCTCTTTGCATTAAATTGATTTAAACAGAGATTAGCAGAAAGGTTAAATCATTTCTGCTTGGTGGGTTGAACTCAGATTGACCTGAACAATGTTACAAAAATAAAACGTGACCAAAAATAAAGTCGAGTCACATTGGACTGAAATATTTCTACCAAAATGTGAAAGGATTTCATTTAAACCTCAAAGAAGGTGTCGCATTTCGTTTGGGGAAATCATGGAATTGAATGAAAAAAAAATTTTTATGGTAGTTTAGGAAAATTGAAGAATTCCATATGAACAAAAACTGTGGAGTTTAGATGTTTACACTGTAAAAAGTGAAACATTAAATCAATTAACAAAAGTTTCTAGTTTGCATCAATTTTAATTAAAGTTTTAGATTGAAATTGATAAAAACAATATTTTCAAATGTAACAAATTACAGAACTTTTGTTAATTGATCCGATGTTTCACTTTTTACAGTGTAGATCCGTGCGGCGTGATTGAAGGCTGCTGGGAAAGCCAACAGATTACTGGAGACCAAAATAAACGGGTTTACAGACACGTGTCCGCTCCTAAAATCGAGGATAAAGGAAGAAGCCGTTTGATTAAATTTAAACTCAAAACTGATGGAGGACCGACAAAAGCATTTTTGACTCTCCTCCCATAATGCACTGATCCTACACCATAGAGCGCCATCTGCTCCTGTGCTTTCTAGCGCTCAGCTTTGTAGTGGTGCTTCCACTTGAGACAACATGAGGCGGAAACACCAGCGACGCCAACCTTTGAAAAACAAACTGATGAACGCATATTTTCACAAAAATTGTGTGTCTTTTCTCAAATCCATGTCAGAAGACACACATGAGCACCATCTTGCACAGATGGGCTTCTCTCCGTATTCAGTGTTTGGGTTGAGTGTATTTTTTTTAATCAGAAATGCAAATTCAAAAAGAAAATAAGCTGCAACTTTATCTTCATTTCTTAGCACCTATCTTTGTTGAAATGCACTGCATCTCTATAGTGACCTATTTAAGTGAAACATCTAAAGGAGGCTCTATTTATATACATTATGTATAAATCCGCAGTAGAAAGGCTGTGCTTGTAGGACCGCAGGCATTGAAGCTTTGAAAAACATGTCATACAGTTATTAAGGTAGCCTACCTCTCCTAAATGAGGAGTGGGGTTGAATCCACAGAGGTTGCACACGTCCTTCTTGCACTCGGTGCACAGATTGTAGTTCGGCGCGCCGTCTGTTCCCGTGTTCAGATCCACGTTGCAGAGAGGACAGTTTCCTTTGGCTGCTGTGGTCGGAGGAGGACCCGGTTCATCTGCTGGGGGTTTCTCTTCCACCTCTGTCGAAGCGGTTCTGGGAGGCTTCCTGGACTTGGCGGGTGGGGTGTCAGGGGCGGAGTCTGAATCTGGGGGGGACCCGGGGGCGGAGAACGGAGAGTCCGGTGGCGATCCCGGAGGAGATTCGGGTTCTTTGCCGTCCTCTCCAGAGACGAGGTTGGTGGCCGAGTTCAGGAGAGATGACCCGAAGCTGAACATTTGAGATGCAGCGGCGGGAGGTTTGGCGGTTTCCGTCAGGCCTCCGAAACCCCCAAACAATTTCCCAGCGACTGACTCCTCCTGTTTGGGCGCGCCCTGCGCTGGAGGCTTCGACGAGTCCATTAATCCACCAAATCCACCGAACAGTTTCCCTGTAACCGACTCAGAAGCAGCGGCAGGAGGTTTGGCCACGTCTGTGAGGCCTCCGAGACTTAGACCCCCCAGTCCCCCAAAGAAGCTAGATTCCTGCTTTGCTTTAGCAGGAGACTGCTGGGGACTGGATTTAGGCTGCAGAGGGCGACCAGTCTTCGGGTCAATTTTTGGGGAGCCGGCCAGGGAGGACCCCGGCGAAGAGGGTCCTGGCGACGAAGCGCCTGGAGATTTCTGCCTGGGGGTGGTAGGCGGCGTTAACCCTTGGTCACTGGTGCTCTGCTGCTTTATCAGGAGTTTTCCGGGCTTCCCAGACGCCTGCCGTTGGGGAGAGGGTGGAGCCGAACCTTGCTTGGGTTTCGCCAGGCCAGGGGGGTCCATTCCTCCCATTGCGCGTTGCATTTGACAGTTCAGACAGAGCCACTCTTTACCCTGTGAAGACAATAGGAGAAGCTCAGTGATGCCATATTTAGCTCAAATATATATAAAAAAATGTTTTCCAAGTCATATTTTCTGCAAACTGCAGTAGTTCGTTAGAATTAGCTCTGACTTGTAGGTAAAACTGTCAAAGTGGAGTAAGCCTACGCTTATTTCCCATCATCCCTTTGTTTACACTCTCTCCCACTAGCTTACAGCCCACCAACATAACATTAGCAGTGTACTAAAAATGCCAAGCAATGTCAGAGCTAGCAAGATGACAAAAACAAAGACGTATATGGATCTAGATGTCTACAAGTGCATCAGAATGGAGCGGAACAGGAAGCCGGCAAGCATCGACGCCACTGCTACAAGGTTTTTCCAACTGTTTCTTCTGCTTCACAAAAATTTGAATAAAGAAATACTCAGAGACACTTAATGTGATTCCTCTGTCATGACAAAAATGCCACAAGAACGCGTTAAAAACACAATTTTCATCACTTCTTGACATGACTTAATTTCTGTCAATATTCTTCCTTCCTTAATTACAGGTATGAACAGTTGTCTTTATTGTGTTTGTTTTGACCACACAATACACCGGTTTGTAAAAGACCTGTTTGGCTACATCTGCTTTTGTACAGTTTTTGGCCCAATTGTTTTTTTTTTTTATCTGTGATTTTCTTAGTTAGTTAGTTAGAAATTCACCTCAGAGTAGTAGGTGGGAGTGTCTGTGTCTCATTTCCCATCATCCCTTTGTTTACACTCTCTCCTGCTAGCTTACAGCCCTCCAACATAACATTAGCGGTGTAATAAAAATGGTGAGAAATAGAACTATCCAGATGCCAGCTCAGATGATAAGGACAAAGACATACATGGATCTAGTCATCCACAAGTGCATCAGAATGGAACGGAATAGGGAGCCGGCAAGGTTTTTCCAATCCACTCCTGAATCACAACAACTTGAATAAAGAAATTCTCTTTTTCCTCATAAAAATGCTACAAGAACGTGTTAAAAACACAATTTTCATCACTTCTTGACATGACCTAATCCGATTGTTATTTGATTTCTGTCAGTATTCTTCCTTTCTTAATTACAGGTATGAACAGTTGCCTTTATTGTGTTTGTTTTGACCACACAATACACCTGTTTGTGAAAGACCGCGGCTACATGACATCTGCTTTTGTCTAATGTTTGCCCATCTCCTTGGTTTCCACTCAGTGCAAAGTACAGTGCTGAAAAGGCGCCTCAGTCTAACCAAAACGCTGCACGCATGCATGTGTGTGTGCATGTTTTTCCTCTACATATTATTTGTAGGACCCAACATGTAAAGCGCATAGATGAAATAATAACTTCCTAGCAAAGACAGTAAATTCCTGCCGTTCTGTAACCACAGCCCGCCAACATTTACAGCCCCATGTGTGACTCACTGCCTGGCACAGCATTTTCCTGTGGCCATGATATGAGTCACCTTGATCAACATTCCCGGGGTCCATATGGTCCCTCTGTTCCTCAAATTTATTTTTTCTGTGCCAGCCTCAATATGCTGTTAGCAGGCTTGTGTTGGCTTCAACTGTAATTTAAATATAGCTGGTAAAGTAGTAGTTTTGTTTCATTTTCTAGTATTTACACTTTATTTTCAGGATATTGTGAAATATGGCGTCATCTCCCAAAGGACAGAATATGTTTTTTAGGGACAAACTGTAATAACCTTTGACCTTGCACATCAACCAGTTTCATTAAAAGATGAGACAGATGTCAGTGACTACTTACCCCTGAGTCTGGGGGGCTGAAGCCGCAGAGGCTGCAGACCTGGTTCTTACACTCGGTGCAGTTGTTGTAGTTTGGTGGCTCCTTAGATCCGGTGTTTAGCTGGGTGGTCTTACACAACGGGCATAGTCCACCTGTTGGACCTGGAGGTCCAGAGCCTTGTTTGGGGCCCTGTTTTCCAGGTCCTTGCTGTTGTGGGTCACTTTTTTGCTGGGGAGGTCCACCCTGATTTGGTCTTGGTGCCTGTTGACCTGGTGGGCCCTGCCCTTGCTTTGGAGCTTGACCAGGAGGACCTTGACCTGGTTTTGGTCCTTGACCCTGTGGCCCCTGACCTTGTTTGGGTCCCTGTCCGGGTGGTCCTTGACCCTGTGGCCCCTGACCTTGTTTGGGCCCCTGTCCGGGTGGTCCTTGACCCTGTGGCCCCTGACCTTGTTTGGGCCCCTGTCCAGGAGGCCCCTGTCCTGGTTTCGGCCCTTGGCTGCCTTGTCTGGGTCCTTGACCTGGTGGCCCTGGTTTTCCACCCTGCCCAGGAGGGCCCTGACCCTGCTTCTGCGGTCCTCCCTGCGGCGGGCCCTTTGGACCCGGTCCTTGCTGAGGGCCTTTTCCTTGCTGCTTCCCTCCCTGCTTGTTGGAATCGGAAGCCGGCGGTGGATCTCCTTCCTCGTCAAACAGGCCAAACTTGGGGATGTTGACAGCATCCCCCATAGACGATATCGAGGATGAAACCGAGGAAGTCATGGATGACACGGCGCTGAGCGGGTTCGCCCCGCTGAGAAAGCTGGAGCCAAACATACCGGATGACTTGGTCTCCGATTTGGGCTCCTGCCGAAATCTAGACTCAAATAGACTGAGAGATGATGGGCTGCGACCTGGTGTGGGCTTGCCAGGTGGACCTTGGTTGAAGGCGTCAACAGTTCGGCTCTTACTGAGACCCGCCGGGCCCCTGGAGGGTCCTACCTGCTGGGCATCAACAGCTGAAGTTCTAAAACAAAACAGAAAAATATACTTATCATTATGTAGATCCGTATTAGCCATACATTTCTGCCAATTGAAGCAGAAAAGAAAATATTGAATCAGTAAAATGAAATGAAAATATGGTCATATTTTTAAATGAACTCGTCAATTAAATGGAAGTAAGAAGTAATTGATCTACTATTTATAGATTTTTTGATAACACAAGGCCGATTCACTCACTCAACACATCAACGAACACAAAAATGTGTAGCTGGGTTGAAACTGAGAGACACACAAATAGCCATGAATGACATGGAGTTTAAGATTGTAGAGATGAAGCGAGAAATGCTCGGCTACGCGAAGCCAAGCCGAGATGCCTTTATGAGGTCATAGTGGAGCGTGCAGCTGGATCTTCAGAGACATGCATCAAGATCCTAATGGGCTGCATGATGATGCAGGCGCACAACAAGGCGCCGCTTTTATTAAACTGCAATTCACAGCCTGTAAAGCTGAACGTTGTAATGAATACAGCATGGGATTGTTTTTATAGTGAGCATGAGTGGCGCGTGACGGTGCAGGTTCGACCCCCCCTCTCCTCCCCCTTTCCTGCAAACAGTAGTTTTGGGTTGGGGATTTCAGCACCATGGACAGCGATGGAGAATTCAGGACCACCAAATAGATAAATTAATACATAATTAAACATCGGCGCCTCTTCTCTATTTTTACTCATATTAATATTGATGCACCCCTCCCCCCCCATCTCCAGCTATAAATAACACTTGGAGCCAATAAGCACTAACGCGCATTACTTTATCCGAAGCTAAAATTGGAGCCTTAATGGCACAGAGGGGCTATTTTTATGGATATTTAAAAAATATATGTATTTTTTATTCTGACATCCCATCATAGCCAATTAGATTCAATTTGTCCAAATTGTGGAGTGCGCAATTTGATTGGTGCGTATCCAAACGACTGAATGAGGCACCCCAGAAGCATTTTGACAGTTTTTTGTCCTCCATAAACACTGGAGGTGTGTCCCAGAGCTGCCAAATAAGCTTCAGACGTAAATCACAGAAGCGTCGCTCCAATCTGACACCGTTAAAGCGCGTTTTTACGCATCTCATCCCGTCTTGGAAAGCCTTCCTGCGGTTTGTAGAGCAGAGAATGGGCGTTAACGAGCCTTCCTTGATGCGTGCAGTGATGCTGCGTACGACCCCCCCCCCTCCTTCCCAAACAAGACTGGTTAGTGGGGAGATTTTCAGCAGAAAACACGATGTTCGAATGCCCTGCCTTCGTGCAGCAGCTGCGCCTCCGGGCTGCCTGCCTTGCGCCCTGGCCACGGCAGCGGAGATCCGCCTCCGGTCCTCCTCGCTGAGCTCGCTCAGGTTGACGGGGGTGCCATCGGAGACCCGGACGAAGCCCCCCTTCCCGTCGGGAGCCAGCCCCTCCGGCAGCCCCTCGCCTCCTTCCAGGCTCGCTTCGTTCCCCATGATCGACCCCTCCCGTCCCTCCTCCTCCTCCTCCCGTTAGAGGATCAATGCGCGATCCGAGGTGCCGTCACCGCTTTGGGGTTTTATCTCCGGGGTTCTTCTGCATCCGGAACCATCTCCGATCGCTTCTTTTCTGGGGTTATTTTCCAGCCCCCCCTCGTTGTTTTTCCGCGTCTCGCATCTCTGCAGCTGTACACCACAGTCCTCCGTGAGGGGGCCCGACAGCCAGCACCACTGACAGCTCACTTCCGCCAAGCTCTTACACAATAAAAGACCTATTTTTTAAAAGTCCAATTATTATTTGAATTAATAAATGTTAGTTTACTATCCCAAATTCAGCATTACCACTAAAATAATCAACAAAAATCAGAAATACAGGAATGTTCCTCCATCAGTGGGATAAAATGATTTTATTCTTCTATTGTCTGCCTTTAATTTATAAACCAAAACATGTTTTCCAGTCTTCTTTGTGTAATTCTGAACCCCTTGATTCTGTGATTTTCTTCTGCCCACATCCTTGGTTCCGCCTCCGCCAGGTGATCCGAGTACATCATCAGCGGAGGAAAATACGCATTTAAAGGGAACCCAACTCGGCTAAACATGTCTGCTGTCAACACATGAGAAGACTGGAGGAAATGTGGAGAAAACGACACAAATTTGTATTTTGTGAACACAAATAAGCATTTTGTGTGCAAATTAGTCATTTGTGTGACCAATGTAGTATTTTCAATGCACAAATCAGTAGTTTGTGTGCACAAATGAACATATTGTGTGTGCAAATTAGTATTTTGTCAAAATAAATTAGTATTTTGTCACTTCAAGTTAGTAATTTTTGCACACACAGTATTTTGTATGCTCAGTGTAGCATTTTCTGTGCACAAATTAGTAGTTTGTGGGAAGAAATTAACATTTTGTGTGTGCAAATTCGTCTTTTGTGTGACCAATTTAGTATTTTCTCAGCACAGTTAGTAGTTTGTGGGCACAAACGAACATTTTAGTTGCATAAATTAATATTTGTCACCTTGAATGAGTAATTTGTGGACACAAATTAGTATTTTGTGTGGTGAATGTCACATTTTCTGTGCACAAATGAGCATTTTGTGCACAGAAATTTGTTTTGTGTGCACAATGTAGCCTTTTCTGTGCACAAATTTGTATTTTGCTTGCACAAATGATTCTTTTGTCAACATAAATTAGTATTTTGTCACCTTAAATTAGTCATTTGTGCACACAAATTAGTATTTTGGGTGCTCAATGTAGCACTTTCTGTGCATAAATTTGTATTTTGTGTGCACAAATGAACATTTTATGTGTGCAAATTAGTCTGACCAATATAGTATTTTTTCTATGCACAAATTAGTAGTTTGTGGGGACAAATTAACTTTTTTTTTAACATAAATTAGTCTTTTGTCAACACTAATTAGTATTTTGTGCACTCAGTGGAGAATTTTCTGTGTGCAAAAATTGTTTTTGTGTGCACAATATAGCATTTTCTGGGCACAAATTAACATTTTGTGTGAGCAAATTAGTCTTGTCAACACTAATTAGTATTTTGTCACCATGAATTAGTAATTTGTGCACATACATTATTCTTTTGTGAACACAAATTAGTTTTGTGTGCTCAACAGAACATTTTCTGTGCAGAAATGGGGATTTTGAGCACACAAATTTGTATTTTGTCAGCATACATTGGTATTATGTGGGGACAAATAATGTTTTTATCTATTCCTAATACTAATTCGTGGGGAAAAAAGCTAATTTGTAGCAAAAAATATTGTAATTTGTGCTTTTTGTACCCTCAAAATACTACTAAAATGCTAATTTATGGCCACAAAATAATGAATTTTGGGCCACAAAATTATACTTCTTTCACACAAAATACTAGTTTGTGCACACATGGCTAATTTGTTTGCACAGAGCTTATTTATGCATACATAATACAAACCTGTTCCCACAAAATGTTATTAAAATGCTAATTTATGTGCACAAAATACTGATTTGTGGCCTCAAATAATTAATCTGAGAATAGAACTCCTTCTTTTTATTATTATATCATGTCCAGAACCCAGTATTTTGCATTTAATAAGTCAGAAAATACATTAAAACTGTTTCCTCCTCTTTTTCAGTTGACAAAAAGGGATTCTGTATCTTCAGTCTTTCTTTTTAATGAAAACAAAGCTGCTTTCTGCCTCAAAAATGAGTGAAAATCAGGTTTCTCTGACTAAAGACAAATCAGAGGCAAAGAATTCCTCATCTCTTCTTCTCCTTCTTGATTTCTGGTTGATTCATAAAAAAGAGCAGCAAATCAACCAATAAAAGCAACATTAAATCTGTGTAATGAAAAGGAAAAAGGAAGAAAAACGGCTCACATGCTGAAAATGAAAGCTCTACCGCTGAGAGAGGAAACACAACCAGCTAGACTTACAAAAAAGAAAAAGAAAGATCTTAACTAACGTCAGTTCTTCTGTAAGTCAAGCAGACGTGTGCTGATATGACAGCAAGTGCTCATTTACTGGTCGACTTAGGAGCTTTTGGGCATTTGTGACCTCTGTAACTAAACTCAGAGCCTGAAGCACTTGGATGGAGATTTCAGAATAAGAGCGTGTGACACCATTTTTTGTTATATAATAAAAAATTCAAAAGTGATGAAGGGCGGTGTCATTGTCCCATTGGAATTCTTCCATCTTATCTTATAAATTGTGTTCACTGATGTAATAATTTTACATTGATTGAAAACAGAAGAAAAATTATTTATGTTTGTCAATGAATGTCATGTTTAGATTAAACTTTTTATAGATTTTATTTATTTTTTACTATGTTTCCCTGAAGAAATCTAGAAAATCTTTTGAAATTTCATACTTCAGCATAAATTACTATAAATATTTGCATACTGTATTTCTGGTTATGTCCATTAAATTGAAAATAAATAATGCTTTTTATTATTTTCATAATACATTGTATTTTGTGCACACAAATGAGCACATTTTGGGCACAAATTAGTACTTTGTGTGCATAATGTAACATTTTCTGTTTTTTCACTATATTCTGTGCACACAATTAGGTATTTTGAGTGAACAAATTAGTATTTTGTGGGAACAATTTGGAATTTTGTGATTTTAGCATATACCTTAGCACTTTTTGGGTGATTTTTTATTATTATTTTGATGTGCGAGCAGCAATTTTTGTATATTTTTTAAAAATTGTAGAAAAAGACTGTCTTTAGGTTTAACAAGACCCCTCCACAATAAATGAATAAATGAAAATAAAATATAACTAGTTTTC
>NC_050534.1:14258512-14266069 GCF_002922805.2 Oryzias melastigma | reverse complement strand
TGTGTATATATGTATATATAGACACTGTATATCTATATCTATATGTATATACTGTATATATACATATATATAGTATATTTATGTATATACAGTATATATATGTATATACTGTATATACATAAATATATATATACACAGTATATTTATGTATATACAGTATATATATATATATATATATATATATATATATATATATATATATATATATATACAGTATATATATATATACTGTATATACATAAATATACTGTGTATATATGTATATATGGACACTGTATATCTATATCTATATGTATATACTGTATATATACATATATATATAGTATATTTATGTATATACAGTATATATATACAGTATATATATATCTGCAGAAGGGAAATTAAACCAGAGGTCATTCTTTGTTTTTGGCACTAGAACAAGTAAAGTTAAGCAAGAAATGTCTAAAACAGACCTAAATAATAATATAATTAATAATGTTTAACAGTTTCGCTAATGTTGTACACATCAAATCCAAACAGAAACACATGTTTGAATGCCAAATCAGTAACATTTGAGCATAGCTTTTCAAAGTCGAATTACTGTTGTTTATTCTACTTATAGAACAGTAAAACAGTTTGGCTTCCCACCATCAAGGAAAAAATAAACGGTTCACATGTGAAATAGTGACACTATTGTTCCACAAGGGGTGAATATGAGTGTTTGTTTATGCGGTTCTGCGGTAAACTAGCAACCCGTCTCTGTACGCCGCCTTTGCTCAGTGGCAGCTGGGACAGTCTCCAGTAACCCTTGTGATCCCGGATAAAGCGTATCTGGATAATGGGAGGCTGTCGGGGACCAGCTCTGAGCTGCAGTCTGCACCTGTTCTGACTCAAACTAGAGCAAAAACTAAAGGTCTAATGGATATGTGTCAAACTCAATCACACAGGAGGACAAAATCCAAAACACACCTCAGGTCAGGATAAAACTAAAATTTAAAAAATTTAAAAACAACTTTTTAACATTACTTTGAATAAAAACAGGCAGGAATATTATTAAATAAACTTCAACCTTAAATAACTTAAAATATTTTAATAATTCAATATTTTACTCTCCATAAAAATGTAGAGTCTGGCCTTGACTTTGACTCTTGTGGTCAAAGGGTTTACATTTGTTTTCTTTTTCCTTCTTTTTCCTAAGCACATTAGAGCTGAAGGCCTTTTGTGTTGGACATATTTTACTGTTAAAATAGATGGTTATTAAATCTCCTGATACTCAAGTTATATATTTGTATAAACAACTTTTGTAATTCTTTTTCTTTATCTTTCTTAATCCTTTTTTTGTTGAACAGGACAAAAACGAAGAAGAGGGAAGAGGTTACTTTTGGCTTTAACCAGTTTTATAAACAATTAGTTATCCTTGAACAGTAAAATGATAAAAAATAAGTTTTTTTCCAGTAAATGTTACATCTAAAACCCCAAAACACAAGTTTTAACTAAACTAATTTGTGTATTTTTATCAGCTCAGCAGCTCATTTTATCAGCTCTTTTGTGTAATATGGCATTTAGCTAATATTTCAGCTACGCGCTAACTGTTTTTGGCTAATTTAGGCTTTTTCCCCAATTCTTAGGCTATTTGGAGGTTAGCTACATGCTATCTGTTTTGGCTAAATTCGATTTTTCCCCCCGTTTTTTAGGCTGATTTGGCGTTTTGCTAATGTATTAGCCACAAATAAGCTGTTTTGGCTAGTTTAATCTTTTTTTCAGTTTTTTAGGGCAATTTGGAGTTTAGCAAATATTTTAGTCTTATGCTATCTTTTTTTTGGCTAAATTAGCCATTTTATAAGCTTTTTTTTTGCAATTTCGCATTTAGCTAATATTTCAGCTACGTGCTAGCTGTTTTTGGCTAATTTAGGCTTTTTCACAATTTCTTAGGCTATTTGGAGTTTAGCTAATATTTTCGCTACATGCTATCTGTTTTGGGTAATTTAGATTTTTTTTCCTGTTTTTTAGGCTAATTTGGCATTTTGCTAATGTATTAGCCTCAAGCAAGCTTTTTTGGCTAGTTTAATCTTTTTTCAGTTTTTTAGGGCAATTTGGAGTTTAGCAAATATTTTATTCTTATGCTAGCTTTTTTGGCTAAATTAAACATTTTACCAGCTTTTTTTTTTTTTGTAATTTGTCATTTAGCTAATAATTCAGCCACGTGTTAACTGTTCTAGGCTAATTATGCTTTTTCCCTATTTTTAGTCTATTTGGAGTTCAGTGAATATTTCAGCTACATCCTAGCTGTTTGGCTAATTTAGATTTTTTTCCCCAATTTCTTAGGCTAATTTGGATTTTGCCAATATATTAGCTAGCTATCAGCTTCAGTGTTTTTAACTATCAGCTTCAGCCATTTCCGCTATCAGCTTCAGCGTTTTTAGTTATCAGTTTCAGCATCTACAGATATCAGCACTAGCATCTCCACATTCAGCTTACAGCATTCACCCTAGCATTGTTGTGGGGAATGCTATAAATCTAGTTTTTAAAATGTTTTCGCATTTTTTTCTATTAAGATAACAGAAATTGATTATTTACAATTTGGCTATGTGTGACTTTCTGGAAAACCGTAAATGTTTAGGTTAAGGCGGTGATTGTTACACTGTTTCTGTTTCCCTATAAACCGACCCCGGCCCCCCATCAGAGAAGAAAACAAGGTTAAGAACCCCTGATTTAAAACATGCAAAATCCTCCAGAAGGACACAAAAGGTACAAAGACATATATTTTTATGCAATTAACACAAAATTATTCTTCCTTGGGTTCAGTACAGTGATTAAGAGAATTTCTCTTGTTACAAAAGGTTCAACAATTAATTGTGTGTATTTGTAACCCTTTGTAATGCAAGATGATGGAAATTTAGGGTCAACAAGGGAGCAGTTACACTCAAATGTAGCTAAAACAACCACAATGTGGCAGATATACAGTATGTGTGTGTGTGTGGTTGAACAAATGTAACCTGATTCTGGTAACCAGATAACTCACACTGTGCTGTGGTCATTAAATTTAAATATGCTTTTGCGGCCATGAGGCTCCATCTTATTTTTTAACTTTCAAACCTATGACTTAAAAAATAAAAGTATAATTAAAAGAATTTGCAGATAAAGAGGTTTAATTATAAATATTTTTTAAAATACAAATTGGTGTAGAAATGATTTTTTCGAGGTGCATAAAATACCTGTCTTAAAGCGTCCTCTCCTCACAGGCAGCATTCGGTGAAGAAAAGAACCTCCCAGGTGACGCTGAGCTTCACGCCGATGTTTAATTTCTGCTACATTAGAGCTGAGCCTTTCTTATCCATTTAGCATCCCGACACGCCTCTAAATCCACCGTTTCCTCTGACCGCCCCGACGCAGGGGACTAAAAATATGCTGCAAGTCACAGAGCACTCCTGGCTCCAGCCATCCTCGTGCACGTCGTGGGCGTGCTCTGTCAGACGGATGCAGGGACACTCTCAGGTAATCCTCTTTTCTTCTAAAGGATAGGCCAATCGCTGACCGCCGTGCACGCTAAGCTGTGTTCCTGTGCACACTTATCACAGTTGAGAATCTATAAGTCATGTTCAAAAAAGGGCACTTTCTCTGAATCACTTATTTTCTGCCTTTAAGGTTGCATGAAACAACCATCTGTTGCTCCATTTCAGAGGCAAAAGTATAGCAAGAATCCCCGGGGGCTCTGAAGAAATGGGACACGCCGGGGGTAAAGCTTCTCACCAG
This sequence comes from Oryzias melastigma, assembly GCF_002922805.2. Lineage (NCBI taxonomy): Eukaryota > Metazoa > Chordata > Actinopteri > Beloniformes > Adrianichthyidae > Oryzias > Oryzias melastigma. The sequence continues at coordinate 14,262,337 of NC_050534.1, read as the reverse complement.
TTAAAATCTGTAATATTTATTTCTCCCCGAGGACACAAAGAGTCAAACACAAAGTTATGTAAGCGTCTTTTGTTTCATCTGCAGCACAGATGAGAAGGACGTGTGACTTGAGCTGGCATGAAGCTCAAGCTGACGCCTGTCTGGGACTTTCTGCAGCGTGGAATAAATGTATTAAATATCAACTGAGCACAACACGCCACTAAGTGTGAGTCGTAGAAGACCAGAAGAACGTTAAGGTGCTGGATGGAGAGAAGGGCATAGGAAGGAGACTTCACGTTGTTAGCAGGACTCTTAATAGGATTTACTGGTTGTTGTCTCAAAGCCAATCTCTAAAGCCAAAGGGTCCAGAGGCTGATTGATGCAGGAACAGCTGAATAGTACATTTATTGAGAGAAGAAGGTGTTTTCTTAGGGCTGGCTCTTTCTTTCTGCACTTACCAGCTGTTGAAGCTCCATTTTATTCCAGTTGTTCCACTCCGAGTATGGAGCCTATTCAGACTGAGGAAACTCGGAGTTCAGTCCGATTGAAAACAAACCCAGACCACCTTTAAAGATGGGTCCCAGACCTGTTCCTGGACCAAGGTCTGCTTGGATTTTCAGACTGAAAATTTGTTCTGGATTATTGGCGGGAACAAACTCTGGTTCACTGTAAACGGACCAAATGAGTGCAGTCTGAATACACCTGTCAAAATAATTTCTGCAAAGACAGACACTTTTAGGATTAAAGAAGCAAACAATAAGCCAGAGTAAGATTTTCCCACGAGGAGACCTGTGTCGGTTTGATCGATGATCACCAAATCTGCCACAAGTTTAAAGAGACCCTTCCTTTATTAGAATTTTGGTTGCCTAGGTTACAGAAAAGACTAAGGTTGTGTCTAAATCCCCCCGATATTCCCTAACTACTAAAAAAGTATTTAGTGCGGGATTATCTGGTGTACTGCATTTTAAAGGTAATTCTTTTCAACCTCAATTTGATCTCTTACATTATTTGTCAAAGTCAAGGCCCAAATCCGGCCCGCCGGGTAATTATATCCGGTCCTTCAGATCATTTTATTTTATTGTTATTTATGGCCAGATGTTATCTTGTGCTTATTTTAAAGTTGTATAATTTTGACAAAACTTATTATTTTTATGGAGAGTAAAATATTGAAAGTTATTTAAGGTTTAAGTTGATTTATTCTGGAATAATACTTTTTTTTTATTCATAATTATGTTAAAAAGTTACAGTTTTAAAGTATTAAAAATTTTAATTCTACTAGCTTTTTTGAAATATTTTGCGTTAGCTATTATATTTTTAAGGCTGCTTTGGAGTTCAGCTAATATTTCAGCTACATCTTAGCTGTTTTGGCTAATTAAGGCTTTTCAAAGGCTGTTTTTGGAATTTAGCTAATATTTAGCCTTCATGCTAGCATTTTAGGCTGATTTAGGCTTTTTTAGGCTGTTTTGGAGTTATGTAAGCTAATATTTTGGCTACATGCTAGCTATTTTCGCTAATAACTAGCTGTTTAGGCTAATTCTGTTTTTTTCAGTGCTTTTAGGCTATTTTGGAGTTTAGCTGTTTTTCAGATACATGCTAGCTGTTTTGGCTAACCTAAGTTTTTTTTTTAATTTTTAGGCTAATTTGGCATTTTAAAAATTTTAGATGGCTATCAGCTTCAGCGCTTTTAGCTAATAATATAATAGCACTAGTATCTTCAGCGGCCAAATTCATCTTAAAACATTCACACTAGCATTATCACAGGTCATGCTATATATCTAGTTCAAAATCACGTTTAAAGTCATGTTTTTAAAGTTTTGAAAATATAGTGTTTAATAAATGTTTATCCTGTTCGGCCCGCGACCTAAGGTGTGTTTTGGATTTTGGCCCCTTGTGCGGTTGAGTTTGACACTCCTGTCTTACAGCAAAGCGGTTCATCAGCTGATGGTTACAAATAAGGATGTAAAATATGTTGCATCTGTCCTTTTTTCCTTCTTACTAAAAACATAAATATTACTAAAAAATGACTTAATTATCTGCACAAATATGTAGTTTTTCAGTGTACATCTCAACTAATGTTCTTAAACTGATTCATCAGTAACAAAAACAGGCCTGAAGACATGCTTTATACACAATATATATATAATGTCATATAATATGGTTTGGAATATCACATCCCCTTCTTTTTTTATGAATGTTTAATAAACAAACACCTGCTGCAAAGAGTGTCACAGACCCCGTTACCATAACGATGGAAAGATGCTGCGGGTGCCTTGTGCTCAGGAGGACCAAACACAGATGAGTCACAGTGACGGCGAATTCAAACAAACTCCTCTCTTTGGGAAGCAAACTGAAGTGTTACACAACACGCTCTGATGCCAACTGTCTCTAAAAGCCTCGGGGTAACGGACCAAGTCCTGATGCAGCTTTTAATCAAATCGGAGACGACGTTTGGACCGGAGAGCTTTGGCAGTCCTTGCTGATTTACCCAGTCCTTGGATGAGTCCTTTCGGCTTCCAGAGAATCATTATTCTCCGCAGACACAGACAGGATTAGGCCATTGATCACCACATCAATCACCGGCAATCAGTGAATGGAGGCGTTTGGGAGCATAGATCCTGTATTAGCACACGTGGCTTGTTGTACAGCTGACGAAGGCGCTTCGGTTTATGATGTCCAGTCTTGGAGCAAAGCGTTGAAAAGGTGGGAGCGCAGCACTAAATCATTACTTTTCCGCCCACAGAAGCTTCTATTCATTTTTGAAAGGGCAGAGGTGATGCGAGAAGACACAAGAGGAGAGTTGCTCCTCTTATTTGGGAAGGAAATTGTACAATTTGGGATATTTTTTTTTAGGAATTAGCGTATCTATAAATTCCCTTGGAGTAGCAGTAAATAAAATGCATAATAAATAAGAAAAAAAGCATATATAAGTCATACTTTTGAGGGAAGTTTATTTAACAAAATGCAGGACCAAGAATGGAATTTTAGGTAAGGTAAATCATATTAACAGAAAAGATTTCTACCTTAAAAATGTCAATCACATTTTCTTTTTATTGTTTTTTTGTACAAGTTATTTTTCTTTTACCATTTTTGATAACTAGTACTTTTTTAAACTCGTTCATAAAATGTTGACTTTAACCATTTGGAGGTAGTAGAAATACAACCCAGATTCTGGTTTTTAATTTCAGGTTGTATTCAGATTGGACACGTTTGATTCGCCTAACATAAACCAAAGTTTGCTTCCCTTCGATAATCCGAAGCAAAATTTTAAGTCTTGTTTCCACAAGACGGTCCGGTCCGGTAAGGAGGAGTACGGGATGGACCAGTTCATTCTGGCGAGCGTTTTCACTCGCTTCCACTGAGCACATGCATAGTGTAGACCGCTACCATGTCACTGTAGTGCGACGACTAGGAAAACAACAATGGAGGCCATCCAGCAACTCATCTTTTTCCTGATGTGGTCGGGCGAGTGCAGGCTCATTAAAAAAAAGTTTAACACATTTCTTCTCACATTCTTTTCCCGACAATCTTTGTCATAAACACTTATCAGGGAACCTTTATAGCAGTAAGTAGCTGTCATGTTCTGCTTGTTTTGTGTTACTTTTTCACTTTTTTTCCCCCTTTGCTCCTGTGACTCCGCCCTTTCTCCAGTGGATGCTGCTAATCAATCACAGCTGCCTGCACTTTAGTAATTAGGTTTAGTATTTATTTAAGGTTCTCTGCTAACTCAACATCGTAAGGTTGGTCATTTTTAACCCAACTTTAAAGTTAAAACATTTGATTGGATCAAACAGATAACCCAATCATGTTGAGGTAAAACAACCCAGTGCCAGGTCGGTGTTAGCGTTA
>NC_050534.1:14220537-14258032 GCF_002922805.2 Oryzias melastigma | reverse complement strand
ACCCCCCCTAAGCTGGCCATGACAGCTAGCATACAACTGAAATATTAGCTAAAATCCAAATTAGCCAAAAAAACTGAAAAAATCCTAAACTATCCAGAACTGAAATATTCGCTAAGCTTCAAATTAGTCTAAAAACTAAAAAGAATTTGTAATTAGCCAAAATAGCTAGCATGTAGCTAAAGTATTCGCTAAACTCCAAAATATTCTAAAAAAATAAAAAACCTAAATTAGCCAAAATAGCTAGCATGTAGCTGAAATATAAGCATATTTATATCCAAAACAACCTAAAAAACCTAAATAAATATCAAAATAGTCCAAAACGGTAGCAGAATGCCATTATAAATTTCAACTTTACTTCACTCTGATTTCATATAATGTAAATTAACGACCAATCGACTATTAAATTAGTCGTAGATTAGTCAACTAATTGTGGTAGCCCTAGACCTGAGTATAAGTCGCACCCTCAGCCAAACGCGACTTATATTCCGATAAATACGGTAAGCTGATCCAGATGTTGCTGTTTTCTTATACAAAAAACAATCAATTGAATTAATTTAATTGTGACAACACAAAAGTATGAATGACTGATCAGACAAATTTCTCTTTAAAAAAAAAAGCCTAAAAATTTGGTCTAAAGAAAGAATATTTTTTTAAAGAAACTTCAGAAATAAAGCTCTAAATAGAAGTTTCAATAATGCTCTCTTCTTTTGCCAGTAAACTGTGACACGAGCACTGCATTGTAACCATTCATGCTGATGCCAAAGGCGTTCTTAATTCACTGCTGTCCTTCACCCAAAGCTGTAGGAGTTGTTATGAGCAAAGAACTTTGCTGCAGTGCAGAAAATGAGAGGTGGTGCAATCTGCAATCCAAAAACAAAAAAAAAAGAACCACGATGTTCCTTTACCGCTCTGTCATTTCCAACAAATACAAAGAAGATCAAAGATCCTCCAGATCCCCGAGCTGCAGAAGTCACTTAGCCTATGTTAGCATATATAATGCATGGCTCTAAACTATGCCGTGCTCTATAAGCAATGAAAGCTCCGTCTTGGAGAACGCAGCAGGGTTGTGTCTGGGTGGAAAATGTCATGCATCATCAGGGAGAGCTGCTCTGCATCAGATCCCTCCCCAGTTGCTGTGGTTTCTGCTACAGCTGCCACTCACCTGCAGGGTTTTCTAATTATAGGATCCCTGGACAATTAACAATCATTGCTCCCTGCTGTAAAGTCTGAATAACTGTACATATGTTTCCAAGTAGCTACTTTCTTATTGACGGATCAGGGGAAAAATAACTAAATTAATACATGAAAGTGGGAGAATTTTAATGAGAAACAAATAAAATCAAATACAAACGTTTGTTTTGATGAAGAAAGCAGTTTGACAAGTTCAGCCTCCGCCTGCCGTCTTGTCCCACCGCTGACCTACATTTCCTCTCTGCTCGCCTTGAGCCTAGATTTCCCACAATCCCTCAGGCGAACTCACAGGCAAGAAGGGATGAGTCAGAGCTTCTGAACAAAGTCGTGAGGAGCGTGGAGCACGCGCACAAAACAGCACACGCACACAATACAGATTCCATACGAGTCGAGCCCACAGCGATGAGCCGGCGTGACTCGGCCTACTTGTTCTGTCTGGGACGACTGATGCTGCCTACTGCTTTAAAAGATCATTCAGCCTTTTTAAAAAATACATGAACTTAAACTAGTTTTAGTGCTAAAATATTCAGAAAAATGTAAATATAAAAGGCCCTGATTTATTAGTTTTCTTTAACATAAAGGTGGGAAAATGTTTAAGAACTAACAATGAGGACACTTTGAAATGGAGGGAAAAAACATTTGACTAAAAACACACAATATGTTCCATATATTTCTTAAATAATTGAAAACATGATATGCAATTGGTCAGGAAATTACTTTAAAACAAAAGTGTGATAAATAACTTTAAATTAGCATAATCTCACAACAAAACAGAGTGAAGCTATGTTCATGTGAGTACAAGCTGCCACTTTGAAAGAAGCTTCTTTACAAAGGTGCATTAAAATGCGTTTTGGGCCAAAATTCTTGCGTTCCCACATAGCTATTTAAATTTCAAAGTTAGTTTTTGGGCTCTACATACAAAATGAGTGTCATGTTTGAACCAATCAAGCACTTGGATTTGTTATGGATGGTGGCAGTGACGTGCAGTCAGGGGAGGTAAGTGAGCCTGTGCCTCACTAGCTAAATATAGCTTAAAAAATACATACCTTAAATAAGATAAATACCCTTTACTTTTTCATTAGTAAAAAACAAACATTTTTATTTTTTAGACGTCTATATCACGATTACCTTTTTCTGTGTGGGTTTTCAACGTTTCTGGGATTTAAAAAAAACAAACAAAAATGGCGAATTTACAAGTTCCCTAATCAAATACACGCCTCCCCTCTCCCGCGCTGGAGCGGCAGATGACGCATGCGCAGTACTGTTTCGGTCTTTCTATCCTCATAAAAAGTAATTACTCCCTTTTTCTATTTCTCACCAACTGTCTGGTTAAATTTGTGCCCATTTGTGACTCATTTAGACTTTTTATCCGCTAAAAATGCGCTTTAGAAACAAACTCGGCGAGGCCCGCAGTACGCCTGCTTCAGGACAGAGGGCGCTGGTGAGCCCAGAGAACTTGACACTGCGGCTAAAGGATAATAGAGTTAGCGGTGGCGAGTCAAGTACAGACGTCCAGTTATAATTCTTCAGTTTTGTTTGGCACCATTTTCCAAATGGAGGATTTCGCGTCTAAACCGGTCTAAACTCAGGAATTTGTGGAGAGACGTCACTGGTAGTGATCTGCATTGAGACAGAGAGACTTTTACGACTGAAGAAAGAAAATGAAGACGTCTACAAACAGAATATTCCTGTGTTTCTTCATATGGAGCTGACTTCATTTATAAGCAAAAGTAAGTCAATAATCACAATTTTTGTATTTTTTCCTATGTTACAGGTTGTAAACAGAAAAAAAATGTTGAAATTAAATTTTAACTGTTGTCAATCATATGGTGAAGAAGCTAGCTACTCTAACTCTAGTAAAAAAAAACTTTATTGAATACAAACAAATTTACAGAACATCTAGACAAATGCATTTATAAGTAAAAGTCAGTCAATAATATTTTTTGTATTTTTTTTTCCCTATGTTATAGGTTGTAAACAGAAAAAACGTTGAAAATAAATTGTAACTGTTTTCAATCATATGGTAAATAAGCTTGCTACTCTAACTCTATAGTAAAAAAAAAAAAAACTTTATTGAATACAAAAACATGTACAGAACATTTAGACAAATGCATCCAAAAAAAGTAACTGCTATATTAATAATATTCTAACATAGAATAATTACAACAGGGGAAATTTGAATTAATATATATATATATATATATATATATATATATTATAGTTAAAGAAAGAGGCTGTATTATGGTATGCTTTGGTGGTATGAATCGTTTTGATGATGCTGTAAATTTGATGTAGTTCAGTACCAAAACAATTCTGCATTTATGTGAATAAAACTTGGTTGGAAATAGTCTAAATTGACAATATTTTCTATGTTTTTAGCTCTGTATAGTTTATTTTTTTGGGATTTGGAGTGATGACATCAGCAGGAGTCCCTTTTAATCTACGATATTTTGCAGAAAGCTAACTGTAAATGGCGGACACGCGCTAGTAAACAGTAAAAAAAAAAAAAAAAGATGAAGAAGTAGACACCATGGGGTAAATGCTCGCTCATAAACCCAAGTTTCTTGAACGCACGTCACATTTACAGTAGTTTATTCAACACCTAAAATGCAAAAGCATAAGACGAACATACGCGCTGAGACAGCTGAAAATGTTTTCAATTATAAATAAATTCAGACTGGAAAAGCTTCTCAAACAATTCAGTGGCTCCCCCTCAAGCAAAGGCCTCTGTAATATAAAATCCTGTCACACAAATGGCCAAGAAGTCCCGCTCTGCTGCAGAAAATAAGTGTTTTTAAAGACTCCGGCAGACGCACAGGACACTCAAGGACAGTCGTCATGGAAACTGAAGTGGCAAACTCATAATGTGCATGAAACCCCAGGGCAGAGAACATGATTGCAATATTCTCAGCACTTCAGCTGACTCATATTAAACACACACACACACACAGTAATTTTGTTAGCTGGTACTTGTTGCCATCCGATGTAATTATGTCTGACTTTATAAGGAACATGTTCCAAACAACCTGTATGTTGTAGTTCCCACTCAAAGCTTGTTTGCTGTAAAACAGCGCCCTCTTGTGGATTATTATAGGAATCGTCACTATGTACCACAATGTGGACATACTTTTAGAAATATAATAAAATGTTTATCTAAAATATTTTTGACTAAGAATAACTTTTACTATTTGATTAATAGTTCTAAAAACATGTATTTTTTTTTACATTTTATTTCCAAAGAAAGCATTTTAGTGTTTTTTTTAGAAATGTTTCTTGCTTTTTTTTTAATCACATTTTGTATTTTAATAAGTATTATCAAAAATACAAGGATTTGTAAAGTCAAATTACTTTTTTTAGCAAGAATATTTCTGAATCAACACACTTTTTAAATAAACCTGAAAAAGAAATTCTTTTAAATTATCAAGTGAACTTATTTTTTAGAACCTGTCTTAACTATAAACACTTGTTTAATACTTTAATAACTACTCATAATAACATTTGATTACATGTTACACTGATTATGAACATCTTTCCAAACCTAAATATTAGGATCTGTCATTAAATGAAAACCATATTTTAAACAATGGTTTAATTTCATTATTTACAATGACAGAACCAAAATGACTCCCTGATGGCTTAATGTCAACAGTCACAGCTAAACTTCTGACGCTTTGCTATAAAACACATTTATTTTGAAAGTCTCTTAATCTAAATTCCTGCCTAAAATCGAAGTTGATGAGCTGCTACAATCCCACCAGGAAAGAAGCGTCCAACTGAATTCCGATTCAATCATGTGAGTCATGACAACCAGACCAGCGATAAATCAACAAGGAGCTTTTACATGTGTGTGCCAAACATGACACAAACACAAGCGGAGTTTCCAGAGATGTCTACACATGTACTTTATGACCTGGCAGACTTCTCTAAGCGCTTTCAGGTATCGATTATTCAGCAAGTCTCAATGTTTAATCATCGCAGAACGAATTCGTTAGATTAATTTGTCACTAGGATCGACTAAATAACACAAATCAGCAGTGAGGTCAGTTTTATGTCAAGTGTTTTTACGTCAAAACCTCTAACTAGCTTCACAATAAAAGATATGTCTTTATTAATCCCAAAAAAGAAACAGATTTACTACAGAACAAGTGGCAGCAAAACATTAAAAATGATAAAAGAAAATGTAAAAAACTAAGAAAAACTTGTCTTTCTGACATAAACAGTTTATAGCAAAGTACGCGCATTGAAGAAATCAAAGGAAAAGATTGTTGAAAATCTATTTGTTTATTCAATTCTGTTGTATAACTCATTGCATTTTCCACTATTTTACATTTAAATTAGAAGTAATGTGCAATATGTTTTAAATTTGTACTGAATGGGAGAATTGCCTTTAATGAAGTGAGTTCAATTTACTTCAATTTTATATTTGTGAAGTCCTATATCACTAAACAATTCCCTCATTGGGCTTCAAGCCGAGTTAAACTTCAAGGGCATGTATGAGGTTGTAGTGATGCACATAAAGCAAAAATATTGGACTAAAAGGGTAATTTAAAATGGGTGAAAACAGAATTCAAGAGCAAGCAGCCAATGTGGAGATTTGTGTCAACAATTATCACAGAAGATTACCCGATGCATCATTTCAGTCCAGTTTTTTTACATCTGTCAAGTCTATGTAACCAGTTATGTATTATTACAAAGAGATTCAATTCAGTTGAATTTCATTCTCTCAAATCTGATTATTGTAAAAGAGATATCTCACTTTTGAAATAATCATATATTCAACTCCTGCAGATTAAGAGCCTGTTTACCGTGTCATGTGACTTGCGGTTGGATGAGCTCTTCTAGTCCCTAAGAGAAAAAAAGCATCCAGACAGCGACTTACTATTAATACACAATTATAGTGTAATTACGTTGTAATTATCATCCAGTTACCGTAGCAAATTACCATGACCATTAGAGCACATATTATGTGCCACTTTGATATCTTTATTCAATGATTCTTTTCTTTTTTGTGTGCAATTATTGGACCTTCACACTCATAGAGAAAGACACAATTCAGTCTAAGAGCATAGAATATTTTCCTATTTGGACACTTTTAAGAAGAAAACATTAAGTTTATACTTTATTCAGCGCTCTGTTTCTAATGTATCTGATGCTCCAGAACAACAAGTTATTTTTGCATTTATTTGATTTAAACTCTAAATATATCCAATAGTCTGAAATGGTCAATAAGTAAGTTATGTACCGGTGTCAATTTCTCACTACACTTTTTTGTCCAAATGTAGTAATTTAAAGTAAAGACCAAGATTAAGCACTCAAATACTTCAAAGCAGCAGTTTTATAAACTAATGGGTGGCGCCATCGCGGCTGTAGTTGCTTACTATTTCCAGCATGATCGTCACTGGAGCTTCCACATATTGCAACTTAAAAAGAAAAAAACCGAGAGTTTGCCCTGTGAAGCGGGAAGGCCGATGACATCAATGACATGGAAGCGCAAAAAAAGCTCACAGGTGATTCCTGGCTACAACCGTGTGGGTTTGCTTGTCCCTAAAGGCCCGTCGATGAATTCCAAATGTGCTTTCATCAGATGTGATCCAAAAAGCTGCTTGAAACTCTTGACACATGTGCCGCCTTAGTCTGAGTAACACGATACGTCCCAAAGTGAGTCCTGTTCAAACCTCCCTGAGCGTGTGCAGACTGTGGTACTCCTCAAGTGACATTAGTTAGGAATATGAGGGTTGAAACAAAATAACTTAGTTTTGTTTAATAGTCGAATAGTCACGAGTGTCGACTATTAAAATAGTCACAACTAATTTAATAGTCGATTAGTCACGATTGTGTCGACTATTAAAATAATCAACGACTAGTTTAATAGTCGATTTGTCACGACTACGTCAACTATTGAAATATTCGTAACTAATTTAATGGTTGATTATTCATGACTATGTTGACTATTAAGACAGTTGACGACAAATTTAATAGTCGACATGTCACGACTATGTCGACCATAAAATAGTCGACGGCCAGTTTAATAGTTGATTAGTCATGACTTTGTCTACCATTAAAACAGTCGATGAGAAATTTAATAGTCGATTTGTCACGAGTATGTTGACTATTGAAAGTCAACAACTAATTTAAAAGTCAGTTTGTCACGACTATGTCGACTGTTAAACTAGTCAGCAACTAGTTTAACAGTCGATTTGTCATGACTATGTCGACTATTAAAACAGTCGACGGGAAATTTAACAGTAGATTTTTCACAACTATGTCAACTATTAAAATAGCCGATGACTAATTTAATAGTCAGTTTGTCACGACTATGTCGACTATTAAACTAGTCAGCAACTAGTTTAACATTCAGTTTGTCACGACTATTAAAACAGTCAATGACAAATTTAATAGTCAGTTTGTCTCGACTATTAAAACAGTCAACGACTAGTTTAAGAGTTGATTTGTCACCACTATGTCGATTATTAAACTAGTCAACAACTAGTTTAATAGTCGACATGTAACGACTATGTCGACTACTAATCTAGTCAGGAACTAGTTTAATAGTCGACATGTCACGATTATGTCGACTATTAATCTAGTCAGGAACTAGTTTAATAGTCGGCATGTCACGATTATGTCGACTATTAAAACAGTCAACGACTAGTTTAAGAGTTCATTTGTCACCACTATGTCGACTATTAAACTAGTCATCAACTAGTTTAATAGTCGACATGTAACGACTATGTCGACTATTAAAACAATCGATGGGAAATTTAACAGTAGATTTTTCACAACTATGTCAACAATTAAAATAGTCGATGACTAATTTAATAGTCAGTTTGTCACGACGATGTCGACTATTACACTACTCAACAACTAGTTTAATAGTCCACATGTCACGATTATGTCGACTGTTAAAACAGTGGACGAGAAATTTAACAGCCGATTTGTCACGACTATGCCGGCTGTTAAAATAGTAGGCGACTAATTTAATAGTCGACATGTAACGACTGTGTCGACTATTAAAACAGTCGACGGGAAATTTAACAGTAGATTTTTCACAACTACGTCAACTATTAAAATAGTCGATGACTAATTTAATAGTCAGTTTGTCACTACTATTGTCGACTATTAAACTAGTCAGCAACTAGTTTAATAGTCAACATGTCATGACTTAGTCGACTATTAAACTAGTCAACAACTAGTTTAGCAGTCGATTTGTCACGACTATGTCGACTATTAAAACAGTCAACGAGAAATTTAACAGTAGATTTTTCACAACTATGTCAACTATTAAAATAGTAGGCGACTAGTTTAATAGTCGATATGTCACGACTATGTCGACTATTAAAATAGTAGGCGACTACTTTAATAGTCGATATGTCACGACTGTGTCGACTATTAAACTAGTCAACAACTAATTTAATAGTTGATTATTGTCAACTATGTCGACTATTAAAATAGTCAGCGACTTTAAAGCTAATGACGGTTAAGATTTATGTTTTACATAGATTTCATGCATGATCCGATCAGTCGACTAAATTTGGAAAAAAATAATTGTTTGTGGCAGCCCTACTCAGAAATGCAACTTAAAGCTTTATTTTCTTTTTATATGTCCTCCATCATGATAAAAATTCTACCTTAAAAAACAATTTTCATTGGAGTGGGTCGACATGAAATTGTTGAATGATATACGAAACACAGCAAAGTTCAGCGTTTTTTTTGTAACAGAGATGTTTATTTAGACAACTGAATGCATGCCAGAAGAACCGCGTTACAGCATCCGTAACCGTCAGCTCTCATATTTCTCACTTTGAGGGAAAGACAAACGTCGTGGTGTCGAACACTATCTGCTATTGCATTTAAGGGATTACCTGTCGTGTACGGAGGAGCAGGGAGACAGAAAAGGTGTTGAATCAGACAAAAATAAGCTTTGGCCAGAGTAACATCACTGCTTTTGACAAAAAGGAGAGAAAATTAAAAGATTTTTTTTTTGTCATTTATATAACCTTTTGTTTAATTAAGGGGATTTCACCTCTCACACAAAACACGTAAAAAGACGATAGAAAAGCATTCACATGCAGTATAATGGGTCCTCTCCTCCAACATTTTTCTCCACTATTTTCTTACAGTTTCACAACTAATGTTTTTCAGATTAAGAGCGCAGGGGGGAGGAAAGTATGTTACACAATTTCTACTGGATGAAAACTATTTGGATGAGAAGAAGACGTGTTTAAAAAAAATAATAAATTGTGCTTATTGTTGTCAAATATGCAGCGGATGTGGCCTCAAAAGATGGTCCATCAAACATATTGATGAGCCAAAAAAAAGCAGAATATCAAAAATAAATGCAACCCTTTCACAAAACGATGCAATAAATAAGAATCAAGTGGTGTTCTTGTACTGTTTATGTACTTTATATACACAGAGAGTTAGGGTTGATGTATATATGTACACAACTGAGACTGTTTAGCATATGCTAACGCTAGAACTCTGAATCCCAGAAAAAAAGCACAATAAGTTACACAGAGACCTCAACAGGAGAGGGAATTGTGCACAAAGAAGGCAACTATGATGCCTGCAGTTTTTGCACCCAAAATAAAGGACTTGTTTTATAGAGAAAAGTAAATATATTTTTATAAAATAAAAAAGAAAGGTTTAAAAGAATTTTCCATAAGTAGCTTATTGAAACATTGATTGACATGCACAATGCTTTCCCAGTTTTGGTGGAGAGAGTTTGGATGGAGCACTTTTTTTTTTTTTTTATATGTTTTTTTTAATGTTTGTTGGAAAATTACTGGAGCGAGTTGTGCACACGTCCCACTTTTGCATCTCTACAGATGAAATAATTCTTGAAAATCAGAGTTTGTGCAGAAGTTCACATGCTCAGGTCGAGGAGGAAAGCTGGATGTCCTTTCAGCTGTCCTTGTTTTGCTGAGAAACAAACACTTCCGCTCCCTACGCCCAGTCTGATTTTGGTAGCTTATGTACAGGAAGTGTCTTCCAGGCAGCATCCCAGGCAACCACACATTTACAGAATCCATTCCAATGTCTCAGTCATCTTATGCTTTGGATGGTTTGTTTTGGTTGTCATGGAGAGGTCACTGGATTTACAGCCGAACCGAACGTGTGGATGTGTTCATGTGATGGCATTGTGCTTCTGACTGTGTGCTTCTTCCCTCAAACGCTTCGCGGGGGCCTTTGAAGCTCGTGGGTCCTCCTGTTGCGTCCCTTCTTATTGTCCTGCATCCGTCTCCACTTGGCGGCGTGCTGGCTGCTCACCCGGGATCCCCCCGCAGCCTGAGAGCCCGCCAGGCCGCTCTGCCCCTTCGGGAGGCTTTTCTGATTGCCCTTCAGCACACCTAGATTTTCTTGAGCTTTCTGGATCCGTGCCGAGCCTCCAGCTGTTTGAGCTCCGGCCTGAAGCCACGGCTTGCCGGGAGGCGGAGCGGCTTGCTGCTTCTGAGCCGTGGGGGCTTTAGGCCGCAACGCGTCGGGTTTGCTCTGGTTGTTGCCGTTGGAGGTCTTCACCCGCTTTTGTTTGCGCTCCTTTTTCCAAACTCTGTCGCAGAACTCCTCCACGCTGTTCAGCTCCGGGTGGTCGAGGAGAGACAGGAAGTCTCGGTACCACACCCTGTGTTTGGGCGAGTGACCCGAGCCTCCTCCGGCCCCGGGAAGTCCAGGGAGGATGTCGGCCAGCCTCTGGGTGGGAATGACCTGGAGGCTGAGGCGCAGCAGGGGCTGGATGAAGCCGTGCTCAATGGCGTGGCAGTGGTACACGCCCGCGTCGGACTGAGTCAAGCTGCGGATCAGCAGACCCTGGTCAGTGCGCAGAACCCGATCGTCCAACTTGATCTGTAACACACGAAAAATAAACCAATTAGAAAAGAAAATACATCCATAGAGCAAGTTTGGGTTTCTAAAAGAAAAAGTCTTTGCTAAAATAAACAGAATAACTTTGTGGAATCTGAAGTTTGGTCCAAAATGAACATCAACAGAGACAGATTTTAGGGAAAAATAAAAACTGGGCAACATGTGTTGGTCCAGATAAAAGATTAAATAAAAGGATCAGATTTGACAGCAGCAGCAAAAGTAAATCTGATACATATTTCTCCATATTTGTCTTAGATTTATGCAAAAGTTAAAACTATTTCCCTTATTGAATAGAAAGTCAGTGAATTAAACCAAAAAAAGAAAACCTGAAACAACACAGCTGACCGGCTTGGTCTAAATCTTTCCAAAGTGCAAATTCCTGCATGTAATCAGTTACACCCTGGAGTAACAGAGTAAAACTCTTCAAATGTAATAAAAGTTGTAGGTGATCAGATAAAGCAGGACGGCTTATCTCAGAGATGAGAGACGTTGGAGGAAATCGAATTACTGCACAGCTGATAAGATGATCTCAGTTATTCATTCATGAAATGTATCCGATTGAGTCTGTTGGCAGAGAATTTATGACTTCACTGCTTAAGAAATACTAAATAAACAAAAGATAAAGAAATGAAACAAAGAAGAGTTTAGGTTGTACTGGTATAAAGATGATGTAGATGTGTTTTCTGCCTTCATAGGCCACAATATTTACATGTTTTATATCATTCCATTGTGAATGTATATGGAAATCATCAAATTGAAGATTGTATTTTGCACAAACAACCTTAAATTGTGGAGATTTAAAATTATTTAGAATATTTGTTGTGGGCATTTTGTGTGTGTTTGATAATTTTGTTTGTCTGTGAACAAATTTGTGTTAGTTTGAGTTTTTAAAACCGGAAAATGTTTTTCCTGTAAAGAACTTTGTGTTACTTCAGTAGGAAAAAAAATGCCTCACAAATTTGGTTTGGTTTGACTCTTTTTGGTTAAATTTGATTTGATTTGGTTGAATTTGATTTAGTTAGGGCTCATCTGGTTTGGTTTAATTTTATGTGATGTAATTTTGTTTAGTTTGATTTTGTTTGGTTTTCTATGATGTGGTTTGATTTGTTTTTATTTGGTTTATTTCAATTGGTTTGGTCTGGTGTATTATGGTTCGCTGGGATTTGGTTTGGTTTAATTTGATTTGATTGAATTTTAATGTATTTGGTCTTTTTGATATAATATAGTTTGTTTTGATTTGACTTGTTCTGCTCTGGTTAAATGTGTTTTAAACTGGTTTAATTTTATATGGTTTGGTTTAGTTTGGTTAAATTTGATGTGATTTCCTTTGGTTTGATTGAATTTGAATGTATTTGTTTTGATTTGATATAATATAGTTTGATTTGATTTGTTTTGGTTAAATTTGTCTCGAATTGTTTTTATCTGGTTTAGTTTGATTTGGTTTTATTACGTTTGATTTTATTTGGTTTGATTTTATGTAGTTTGTTTTGATTTGATCTGATGTTAACTGAATCAAATAAATCACAGATTCAGTTTTTAAATGAGTAAAACAAAATTCTTCTGGCCGTTCCCCAACACTCAACATTTTTTAAACATTAAAATAAGGACACGTTTAGCAAACTGTACGCATTCCTCACATTTGCCCTCCCTGGTCATGCTCCGTCTTACATAAGGTAACACAAACGTGTGTGTGCTGGTCGACACAGACCTCTTGCTTGCGATCATCGTTGGGCTTCTGCAGCTGCCAGTAGATGAGCGCTCTCTGAGACTTGGGGCTGCACTCCAGGAACATGCTGCTGTTCTCCACCCCGAACACACTCCTGTCCTCCACGCTGCCTCCCAATCCGTCTACGTCGTCTGATCAGACAAAGGACACACGACAGTGAGAACTCTCAAAGACAGATCGACCAGCTGCGAGGACGTTTTCCTTACCGTGATGCTGGAGGTCCGAGCACTGAGACAGAGGGTCTCCATTTCGGATGTCCTGTCTGCGGGTTCTCCTGCGAACCAAGAAAATCAGATTAAGTGAAACAGCTTCAACAAGTCAGTGACTGTAGTCAGGGTTGGTGTAATGCTTAACTTCAACCACTAGAGGACAATGTTACCCAGCGGTTGAAGAAATCAGCAGGAATTCAACATTTATTGCTTATTCTCATCCATACAGCAGAAAACAGTCCAGGAAACATAAACCTGCTGAGCAGTGAAACGTCCTGGACTATTGGTGTCTTATTGTGACAGAATAGTTTTGTCCTTGAAAGGCTTCGTTTTGTCCTCTCTGGATGAACGTTCCTTAGCTTTGGACAAAGATCTGGATTCACTGAAAAGCTGCTATTATAGTTGAGAGGAAAGACAAACACAGGTGACCACATAAGGATGGAAGTATAAAAAACTGAAATCATCTCAATAGTACGACCAATCCCCGATCCTCTAACATATTTCTTTGCTTTTTTTATTGTACATATCCTCTTCAGCTGACATTCCTCTCTGTTTTGGCGGCGTGAGCGTGTCTGGTTTTCATTCAGGACGGAAAATATTTTCAATGTAGAGGAGAGCTGAAGGGGGGGCTGGCCTTTAACTACGGGGTGTGTCACCTCTGCATCCGTGTGACAACTTCTGCGTGAATGCGACGCAGTGCTACTGATGCAAATGTGAGCGAGGTGGTCGGCCTAAGCCTGCTGGATCTACAGCAGATGGTAATTTGAGGGTGTGTATGTTCGTACCTCCTGGCTGCGGGGTGAAGCGGTCAGACGGCTCCTGTTGGCTATAATTTAGCGCACATGGATATTCATGCGGGTCTTTGTGTGGATTCTGACTGTTAGGGGGGATGGACTCACATCCCGGTCTGCTGCTACTGGCAGGAGCAGCAGCCCAGGTAGTTGGATCGTATGTCTTGGAAAGCATTCTTGAGCGTATGTGTATTTAATGACCCCCGTTTAGTGTCGGCGCAGCTTTGAGATTATTTGCATGTCGGGGATTTTTCTGGCGTGCGCCTCACATCCGTGACTGCTTCTTTAATAGGAGTGCAAGGTACAAACAAGTTTCTACTTCACAGCGTCCAGATGTGCTGATAACTATCAGATGTGACTCCGTTTAGCTACATTTAGAGGAGGTGCTCACCTCTTGGCGGTCGGAAAGTATCTCGAACACTCGGCCCCGTCCCAAGCACAGTAAGGATCTCTGGCCAGGCAGCACTCGGCGCACGCCTTCCCGTACACCTCGCAACGGTGTAGAGACATCTGCGATACACCCAGAGCTGAGCCAAGGTACAGCTGTTGCTGTAAAAAACAAAGAGTAAAACAAATTGTTACATTAAATCTTCTCTAAGGGCCAGAAGAACTGCAGAACGGTTAAGTGTTTAGCTTCCAGTAGTTATTAGATATTTAAGTTTGGTCAAGAGGCCAACAATCATTTCCTTAGTGCAGGGGTCTGAAACCTGCAGCCCCAGAGCCACATGTGACTCTTTTATCTCTCTACGGCGGCTCTCTGGCTGAATGAAAAATAAAATAATAGCAATTTTAGCTTCTATTTTAGCAACGTGCTAACGTTTTTTGCTAGTTTGTTTTCTACAAGGGTTTTTAGGCTAATTTAGAATTTAGCTTCTATTTTAGCAACAGTTTTTGTTTTTGACTAATTTAGTTTTCTGAGGATTAGTATGATAATTTGGAGTTTAGCTAATATTTTTGCAAAATTCTGATGCTTTCAGCTAATTTGTTATCTACTGAAGTTTTTGGGGGATAATTTAGCTTATTTGGCAACATGCAAACATTTTAGCTTACTGAGGAATTTTAGGCTATTTTGGAGTTCAGCTAGTAATTGAGCAACAAACTAGCTATTTTTGGCCAACTTAGCCTCTGAGTTTTTTATGGTTATTTGAAGTTTACCTAATATTTTTGGCTAATTTCTTATCTTCTGGGTTTTTAGGGTAATTTAGAGTTTAGCTTTTATTTTAGAAACATGCTAACACTTTTGGCTGATTTAATTTACTGAGGAATTTTATGCTAATTGGGAATCCAGCTAGTTATTAAGCCACAAGCTAGCTTTTTTGCTAATTCACTATCTACTAAACGTAAAAGGTAAAAATGTAAAAAAAAAAAAATAATCCCATTTTGAGACATGCTAGTTTCTTTTCATATATTTGCTTTTGTCAGTGCCAAAAATACCTCACATAATTCACAATTATTCATAATAATAATAATAATAATAATAAAC
Source organism: Oryzias melastigma (assembly GCF_002922805.2). Classification (NCBI taxonomy): domain Eukaryota; kingdom Metazoa; phylum Chordata; class Actinopteri; order Beloniformes; family Adrianichthyidae; genus Oryzias; species Oryzias melastigma. Next base: position 14,242,771 of record NC_050534.1, on the reverse strand, counting down.
AAGAAGGTCATAAAGGCAAATCCAAGTTTCTTAAAGGCTGAAGTGAGTCCATGCGGCCCCTTCTAGGTTTTGATCAGTAGATAATGGACCTAAATGGCTCTTTTATTGTTAAAGGTAGCCAAGCCTTGCCTTAGTGCTTACCTGTTTGGTGGACAGTTCCATGGCAGTTATAGGTGTAGGCTCCTGTACAGAACAAATGCAGACCATTCAACATTCCAACTGTCAATAAATGGGGTAAATTTATCTCTCAGTTCCGAATATCCTACCCTGAAGACGGTCATTTCCTCCAGCACCACCTCCTCTAGGTCATGCCAGCTCTCCCTGGGGATGGTCACCACCTTCAGAACCGTTCCCATGTCTAGAAGACGTCAGAAAGTCAAGTTTTTTTTCTCAAATTCTTAAATTCTATGTAAAAAAGCCAAATAACAGCTCTAAAGCTCCAATGCTTCAGAATGTGTTTGTTTTGAAGCTGCGAACTGGTGTGTTTCTGCCCTGGTTAAGTGCGAGGGCAGTGCAGAAGGAACGCAGCTGGAAGCCATGTGGTCAAGCAAGCTTCAGGAAGAATGCGGAGAAAAATGTGATTTAAGAAAAAAAAAAGAAAAAGGACCTAGTGCTATTAAATGTTATTTTCTGATAGCTACACAGTGGTCACATTGTTCATGCAAGCAAACACTTCAGAGCAAAGCTTTGTAGGAAGGTGCAAAATGGCCAGATTGTGTGTGAGTGCAGGTGGAGTTCATTTTCACACAGACCTGCAGGACACTATATTACCAATTTTGGAGTCTTTTTTTAATATATTGCTTTTAAAGACCCACTATTATCATTTTTGAGCTATTTTCAAAGCTTTCCCAGTGCTCTTTTTAATTATGATTTAGCGATTTTCAGCTAAAATCAAGGACATTTTCTATGGCAGGAGTTCATAAGAAATTTACCTGAGTCGTTGGCGGGACCATTTCCCCTCTCCGTTACTGAGAGCTCTCTGTTTACAGACTGTCCCACTAGCTTACAGCCCCCTCACATCACCAACACAACAAAAGTGGTGACCAATATTGGAGCTATCCAGTCATATAGTTTGAGCCAGATGCCAGAAAACAAAGACGTACACGAATCTATTTGTCTACAATTGGACTAAAATGGAGCTTGTGTCCCATCCAGTTTATTTTTTCGTGACAAATGTGATTTTCTGTTCCTGATTCACAACGATTTAAATAAATCAGTATTCGCAAACACAAATTTAAGCTTCATTTGCTTTGTATATGTCCTCAACAAAGAACTGCCACAAGAACATGTTGAAAACACACTTTTCATTGGAGTGGGTCTTTATAAATCAAAATTTTGTTATTAGTAATCTTTAATCAATTCAAAATGCTAATTATAATCTACAGCAGTGGTGTCAAATTCAATCGCACAGGGGGCCAAGATCCAAAGCACAACTTATGTCGCGGGCCAAACTGGATAAACATTTATTGAACACACTAAAACTAAACTTTTTTAAACTTTAAAAACTTAACTTTTAACATTACTATGAATAAAAACAGGCAGGAATATTATTCCAGAATAAATCAACTTAAACCTTATATAACTTTCAGTATTTAACGCTTCATAAAAATATATTTGGTCAAAATAAGACAAGATAACATCGGGCCACTAATAACAATAAAGTGAAACGATCTGGAGAGCTGGATATATTTACCCGGTGGGCCAGATTCGGCCCCTGGGCCTCGACTTTGACACGTGTGATCCAGAGAAAATATCAGAGCAAAAGCTTTTCCAAAGCCTAAAGCAGCATACCTGTGCCTATAAACATGACATCGTACTGGCCGTCCTCTGCCTCCACTCTGTCCACAACCAGCTGAGTGAACTGGTAGTCCACATCCGTCCGCACCATGATGGGCTGGCCCCCTATTGGGTGTACGGGGTTGTACATGGCAGGGTGGCCCCTCGCGAAGGTGATGACATCGTCTGGAAGGTCTTTGGTGGAGTCGAAGCCTCCAAACGTCTTGCTGGGGCACTGAGATTGAAAGAAAACGGAATGGGGTGTGAGAAGGTTTTACACGGTTTTAAATGTACAGTGATACGTTAGAACTCACAGTGCCAGGGCGAGGGTAGGGGACTCTTCCCTGGAAGGGCACCCACTGGTAGTTGGGTCCATCTCTGTGGGCGTAGGGTCCCAGAAAAACCCTTCTGATGTCTGCCATGTTATACATACAGACTGCTGAGCCTTTGAATATGTTACTGGGGCGGAAAAGACAAGAAAATCATCTTTCTAGGACTTGTGAAATACAAAGGAAACACAACAAAACGACCCCTCATAGCTCATGGGGGAAAAGGAAAGAAGGCTGTCAGTGGTTAAGTGCTGGACTGACAGATTGGAACTTCTCTGCGATTGCTTCCAGCCTCCTGAGAACAGACAGGAATTTGGGAACGCCACCAACAAAACAGGAGACCTGGTTTGGAGCGAATGTGAAACCGTTCGTGAGCCAACGTTTGCTCCAAATGGGGGGGATTCTTTTAGCTTTTAACATTCAGTCGGGATTCAAACAGTCATGGGTGTGAGACTATAAATGGGGAAAAAGAAAAGATTCTCTTCCACAGAAATTTGATCACTGACTCATCCACGGGACATGTTTTTTGTAGCTTAGCCAAAGTAGTTTCCGGTATGAAAAGTCCCTACCATGAGTAAAGTCACATAAACTGATTTTTCGTTGCTTTAATTGACAAAATGCTCAAAAGTTCATTGAGGTGATGTGTCTTTTCTCGGCACTAACAGGAACCAAAAGCTTCAGTACGATTCAAGACGGTCTTTGTCTTGCCGACTGCGATGGGAAGTAACATCAGACTAATTAAGGATGTGGTTGGCATCCACACAGCCGGCAAAAAACTCAGCAAAGCATGGAAGATGAATGGATTAGCATTTGAAAATGTTAATTACAGAGAAATTCAATTAACTCCGGGGGCACGGAAAGACGCTCCAATATCTGCGTTTAGGAGGAGGGGGGTGGGGGGCGGTGTTCCTGTGGATGCACACAACACACATGGTCGGAGGAAGAAGACGGTTCACCTCTAGAAAAACGCTCACGCAGGCATGGAGGTACATCAAACATTGATCTGTCAGGGGCAGCTTCTCTGTGCCTCATTAAGCATTGATATTAAAAGCTGGTTCCAATGCATCTCTACCCTATTCATCTCTGAAAACGACCACTTAGAAAACCAATTAAACCACTCTAATTCCTCAATGCCCCATAATTGAATTTTAAGTGCGCGTGTTTGTGTGTGGTACACATGTGTAGGTGGATGCTTGCCAACCTCTCGGTCTGAGACGATCCGCCGATACTAGACGGATGTCCGTAAGCTCACACCTCTGTCCCATTCAGCGTCTTATCATTAGCTGTGATTGATGGTGAAGTGTTTGTCTTCCTTTCAAAGCCTTTTTCACACACAATGCTGGAGCTAAAATGGGGAGGGGGGGGCTGTCTCTCTCCAAAAATGCTAATTTGTCATCATCGCGATAAGTGCCACCATCTGTGCCATTTCAGCTCACTTATCTGTCCTTCCCCATGCCTTCACCTCTCCACATGCTTCATAATAGCCCTCAGAGAGCCACACCCGGCCCCTGAAAACCCCATTCATGGCCGGGGCGGTGGCCGGGAAAGGAACGCGCATTCCTGCTAAGTGAATATCACGTTTCTCTCGCTCCGTAATCTGATTTCCTCATAAGCCGGCCAGCGTTTCAATGAAATGAGGGGAGGGGGGGGACAGGTAGGAAAGGATGGATGGGGGTGGGGTTGGATAAAAGTGATCCCGAAGCTAGGAGGGCTTCCACTGGGGGAAAATAAAAAAGCAACCATAAGACACGTGTAAGTGGATTACTGGAGCGCTGTCTGGGAATTTATGGCGGCACGCTCGAGTGCCCACATACAGTCATTTAAAACCTTTATTCAATTAGATCGGAGGACGATGTAAAAAGAATAAACTCTTGACAGCAATTAGGAAGAGTGTTCTTTTTTAAACACACAGGGAAACAATTCATCCACAAGGGTAACTCGCCTAATTTACTGTACATCAACTCATCTCCTAGCAACAAACCAACAAAACAAATATGACGCACCGACATCTGTCATGCTATGTGAGAATATGAACTCTTGCGTGCTCACGATGGAAAATGTACCTGGATGTGGTGAACACGGCGTAGATCACCGGGTTCTTGGGGTCCTTGGAGCTCATGAGAAACACGTCCTCTAAAAATGAAAACACGAGTGAAGGCGAGGATTTTTAATTTTTTTTTTAAAGTATGATAACACTTACGCAGCTCATCAAAGTGTGTGTCAATGCCGTTGACCCCCGGAACCGAACACATGAGCCGCGCTTTGAGAAAAGTGGTCCACTTGTTCACGAGGCTCCTGTGACCCCCCATGTCATTCTGTGAAGACAGCAGCACATGTCTGTGAGCTCCCAGCTCCCCCGCTGCATTTTAGGGCAAAACTATCAGTGGGGGCTTTATTTGGTTGTGCGTGCTGTTACCTTACACAGTTGTGCTATCCTGGCGATGGTCGCCTTCCCAGTGTGCTCTCCATCCATGGCGTTCTCTTTGAAAAACAGGAATATCTTGTCGTCTTCTGGGTTGTCACTCTCAGGGATCAAGTGGACGCCTATGAACCTGGGGTCTGAAACAACAAAGATATTGAAAAAAAAAAAGGTTTAAAGAAAACTAATTTCGTTTGATATCCTCTAGTCCAGGGGTCCCGGTGTCGGGCCGCAGACAGAAAAAAAGAAATACATGCGCTAACTCAGATTATTTCCGTTTAGTTCATTTTCTAATCCTGAAGGAAGTTTGATTTCGGAAAACTGCCGGATTCTGTCACGTGACCTTAAGCGGCTAGCTGCACGGCTACCTGGTTAGTTAGCTAAAAACAAACAAAAACCAAACAATGAAACGTATTTGGAAAGTTTCTTTGAGGAAAAAAGAGCCAGTGAAAAACCCGAAGAAGAGACTTTGACTCCAAAAAACAATAAATCTGCTATTTACAGACAAAGCCGCGAGTCTTCCCCAGTTCCCCAGTCTCTCGACTGTTTTACACAAAACAGATAACAAAGTTGGAGACACGATGGATTCATGTTTGGATTTCTAGTTAGAAAATATTAGTTTTATGACAGTTGTGTGTGTTTTTACCTTAAATGTCGGAAGCTAACGTCAAGTTGTTAGCTTCAACTTTGACGTTAAAGAGAAAATCCTCAAACCAGCCGACAACATTTTAAGAGGAATAAACATCAAATAAAAAAAATAAAAAAAACTGCTGATTTGTATTTACTTGTAATATTGAGAGTTTCTATATAAAGGCTGAATTAGGTAAGCAAGCGTTAAGACACTTTAGCGCAGAAAATGTGCCTTTGTTTTGAAAAAAACTCAATATAAATGAGGATTTATGTAAAAACAAAATAGAATTTTTTTTCCCGGAAAGATAATTGGAGCTTGGATTGAGTGTCAAAATGGCAAAGTTAAAATTAAAACATTTAATTTATAGATTTTTTAAAACAATAAACAACTTCAACAAATGAACAACTTTTTTTGTTGAATCTTTATCATCTGTATAGAAAAAAATCTACTAATATTATTAAACTTTTTTTAAACTAAATTTCTCGTAGTAGCATTTTATTTTGAAAATATATTTTTAGAAAAGTGCCAAATTCGGCCTAGATCGGTCCGGTCCGTGAAAATATTTTCTAATTTGAACTGGCCCTGAAAAAGGTGCGCTAGTCGGTAATTTCACCCTAGTGCTTTATATGTCTAACTTTACCTCTAGCGTGAATTCCCAACCCCCCATAAAACATTTTTCAAACCACATCCCCCGAAAGACAGATGGCCTTGATAGCACTTGAATTAATTTATTGTGACTTTTGGTACAAAAGGAAATCAGAGTTGCCTGCATAAAAAAAGGGGGCATAAGGAAGGGAGGAACACAGTCACTGAGGCGTCGTGGCGGGTAAACCGAGCCTGCGCCTGAAAGTTTAGGGGTTAGTTGAGGAGAAACAAGCAGTACCATGTTACACCTCCATGGCTGTTTAGGATATAGAGTAGCTGTGAAAAAGGAGAGTGCGGCCAAAGTGGAAAGTGGATTTATAAGTGCTGCCCGGGTGCGAGACCTCTGGTATGTATCATGTGCACCCCGCGCGAGCTTTGTATGGCGAATATGCGCAGTAAAATCTACACCTTCGTAAATTTATCTGTGCGTGGGATCGCGGACAAAAAAACAGCATGGAGGTCTTTCAATTTATCGCATATTATTCCCAACAAAAGGCTTAAGGAAAGTTAATCCTGCATCCATGTCAGCGAGTGGGAATTAAAAGGTGGAGAGATGTCTAAATAAACCCATAAATCAATGCCACCATAAGTCAAAACTACTATTTATGCCTAAATCCTGCGGAATAATCTGCAATTACCGGATTTATTTCTAAATGTCCTCTCTTTCTGCATTCGAGTAGCATGTAGCCTTGTTGATAAAGGCTCAATAGACCTCAGTAATCCATGCAATTACAATCCCCCCTTTGTGACTGAAGGAGCTGGATTTTGTGGCTACAATCTTCAGGGTATTTGTTTGAGCTAGGTGAAAGATCGGTGGGGATTAATGCCCTGACGGAGAATTCTCCCCCTGTTATTAATATGTCAAAGTAATCAGCGCTTGAGACACCGGTGTTTGGGGTTTTTGATGGTGTTTAGGGGAAGGTGGGTGGTTGAAAGGAAGCGGGGAAAGAATCTGACTCCGCTACAGGAAAACAGCTGAGAGGGGATTAGTTCTGTGGGAAAGAGGGGGGAAAAAAGATGGCACAGCCTCGGGAGAACGGCTCAAACCGTTTGTGGCTTCATGAGTCTTCTGCAATGACGAAGGATACACAGACAGACTAAACATTCATTAACCTGTGCGGCATCTCTCATCTAAGTCACAACATGTTGGCTAAATAAGGACTTTGTGTATTTAATGTCTACAAACTAGCAGAAACACCTGGAGATTCAAAACTGGAGAGAATTTTATAGTTTGTTACAGTAGATTTTTATTTTCTAAATGTCCAGTATATAAATTATTGACAAATGTCAAGTATGATCTCAGTATTAAATTTCAGATCTTGTGAATCTTTATCCTTTATATTGCAGTAATAAACTAAAATGACGATTTTGGATAGTAAAAAAAATTAAAAGCTATCTAAAACCACAGATTTTGGCTGAACTCTAAGTACAAAAAAGGAACTACTTTTCTTGTAAATTCTATTTTTTTAAACATCTATAAGTATCAACTTAATATGGATATTTAAGTAAAAATAGACTTTAGAACCCTTTAAAAAAAGCAGCTTCATTGAAATATAAATCTAAAATCTGGTGTGGATGATGAAATAATTTCTTACTTATTAACTGAATTTCATTATTTTTAAATCATTTTCCATAAGAATATTTATCATATTTATAGATAATCACTAATTAACATTATTACACTTTTTTAACACAGTTCAGCTGTCATAACTGTTTTCTTTGACACAGTAAAGGAGTATTATTGGTATCATAAATGTGAAGTAATTACCTCTAAATTATAAATATTGAAAAGGAAACAAGCTAGAATGTCTTTAACATTTTTTATCAAGTGAAAAGTACTTTTCCCATAACACAACAAAACAACAAAATGTTGACTCAGGTAGCTCTGGTGTATGTGTGTATTTACAGTGTAACACCCAATCATGATACATTTCTAAAACTTCAATTCTTCTTTTTTTTATTAGGAACAAATGTGAATTACCATTTAGCCATCTTGAATCATGCTGCTCCGTTCTGATTGGATGATGGTCCCCAAGCGTACGGAAAATGGCAAAGTCTCTCCCCATGAAATCAGCAGATGTGCCAGAGTACAGCTCTCCATCTGCCAGCGAGAAGTCAGAGTCAGGAACAAATGAACAACTCCAAATAGAATGTGTCTTCCCTGGCGCTAATAAAGGCAGCGGTTAAACTCACCAATCAAAAGTGAGGCGGACAGCATTTTGGGGTCGTAGGGGCTTTTCCCGCGGCCATTCTCGAATTGGGAGGCCAGGCGAAAGATGTTGTCCTGTGGTGAAGAGGGTCAAAGAGCAACATGAGGCCAATGTAAGCCACATTAAGTCCAGCTAAATGTACATTTATAGACTGTGTTTTAAGTTACAATGCATTCTCGTTATAGCTTTCTATTTTGGAGCTGGGATGCAAAACAAATTCATCCTGACGGGAGCGATGAGTAATGTGTTTCCTTAATTCTGCTCTGTTGTTCTGATATAGCCGCTGGACATAAAGTTTCTGCAGCAAAAAAATCATCTACCACACACACACATTAATTATACATATATATATATACATATATCTATCTATCTATCTATATATATATATATATATATATTCACACACATTACAGTGTTCCCTGGCTTATTCGCATTTTTCTTATTTGCGGTTTCAGGTATTAACGTTTTGTTTTTCAGTCATGTGACTCCTCCGGTTCTTTAAGACACACTTGTATGAAACTTTTGCTTCCGAAGGAGAAGCTGGAATTTCCCAGAATGGGAGCGCAGTTGTCTGCTGTGCACACATACGTATGCAAAGCGAGCCTGCATGGAGAAATGGCATCAGTTGACTCAGAAGATACACTGATAATCGCGGAGGATTATTACTATGCAGAGCAGGTGTTTATTGCGGAAAAAAACTGTTAACCAGGGGGAAATACCGTATATACTGTGTATATATATATATGTTTGTGTATATATAAAATAGGAGAACAAATTTAACAAAATATATTACTGGTTCAACCATTTGTTCAATCGACACTGTAAATGTAAATACACATTAAAGACAACATTTGGCATTCATAAAGCAGAAAAATCCATCACCTCTGCCTTCTTGCCCATTTCCAGAAAAGCGCAGATCGGATGGAAGGCTCCTGTTCCACAGATGTACATATGGGTTTGGTTGTACGGTTGAAGAACCCGAACAAAGTTAGAACACTCTTTCTGAAAAATAAAAAAAAGCAGAAAACCATTAAGCTTTAAAAATAAAATTGGTTTATTTCAAACAATGGGTGATACATTTTGCAAAGAGATTTAAAAAAAAAGTGTAGCACTATAGTTTGCTTATTTTGTAATCTTAGTGGCGTGGGACCATGCAAAGAAAATTAAATCTTTATGGAGAGGGCTTTAATAAAAGAACTTGCATGTGAAGGAGTCATTTTGTTCTGGGAATTCCCTCCATTGTATTGTGTTGGGATGAAGTTTTATCCTTAGAAAAAATAAAGTTGACGTATTTATTGTCGGAAAGAAAGTGTGTCGAATTAGCTGAAAATCCAGATTAATAGAAAGCCAAAGAAAAAAAGAGACCAAGATAAATTTCCATTATCAATGGGGCTTTCCCACTTGATCTGGAAAAGACGTCTTCTCATGAAAAAAAGAAAATCCCACCTGGAAGCCAAATCAGCCAAAGATCCTTTAATGATCCATATGTTTGAATTTACTGAGGGTATTTGGGTTGGCTTTCCTCTGCACGTTGATTGTCCCAGTGGTGTGAGACTGTTTATTAGAGCGCTAATCAACCGGATTGCTGAAGGTAGGAGGGTTATTAGCAGCTTGAAGGAGCTGATTTGGGGAACATGTGTTTAAGAGATTACCTTTGGGTTTGCCTAATTATAAATATATGCTGAACGTCAACCTGACAAATGTGTACCGCATTTACAAGAGGAGATGTGAAAACACAGCTTTGGTATAATATTTAAACAGTCCTTTCAACAGAAATTTCACTTTGATGATGTGATGATTTCCCAATGAGTTAGAAAGAAAGTTTTAAAATGACATCAATTGGATCAAACACTTTCCACTGAAAAAGACACCTTCTACAACATTAGGGTTAGAAACTGTTGGAGATCTTAGTGTTTCTTCAAAAAATGATTATTCCGCTCAATAGTGATGTTTGGCATTCATTGACAGTGGTAACACATACATTATAAATATAATAATAAAATAAATTGGTGTATTGGTAGGAAAAACCCAAGCTATCTTTATTTTCTTAGTAGAAAACTGAAAGAAATTACCCAGTAAACAGTTTTTAAACGTGTACATCCTCTACTTGATTGTGTCCAGAATCTGCCAAAACTACTGTAGTTTCCACATTAAAAATTTGTATTTATTCTTTTTCAGAGTGCCTTATAATTCGAAGAGCTCTCTATATTATTTCTGGTTGTGTTTCTTGCTGATGTTGAAGCAATTTTGAGAGGTACACGGCGCTCAGCCAAAATGCCAGGTTGGGTGTTACTGTAAATGGGCTAATGCGGCTAACCTGTAGCATTGTCAGGCTGTGTGTTGTTTTATGGCTATGTCTGAATTCCTTCACTACTCCTTAAATGCTAAAAAACTGTATACTACAGGACTATCTAGTCCTCTGGATTTTAAAAGCTGTTTAGACACCATGTTCACTACTATGAATATGACGTCACTCATTTTTAAAAACCTAATCAATACAAGTATTTTTTGACAATTATTTAGGAATCCAATGTGCTCTGATGATGAACACGTTAATAGTTTATTTCAAAAATAACATTTTTTTTTTTCAGAAAAATTGTTCAAATGCAATGCATTGTGGTCCATATTCCCAAATTTTTTGAGAATCCATGTACACGCAGAGAATTCTGGAACATTTCTGGGACACTGGATTTTGGAATTGTTGATTTGGACACCACCACAAAATGGTGAGTCCACTGTGTAGTGGACTATGTAGTGAGTAGTGAAGGAATTCGAACATAGCCCATAGTTGGGAGTTAGTGTAATTATTGTAACGTTTGTTTTAGCAGTATCAGCCTGTTTTTTTTTTTTTACGTGTTGCGAACAAGGTTGGGGAATCCAGCTATCTTAAATACGTCAACATGGCTAACGCAGCTTAAGTCTAGCGGTATTAGACTGTGTTTTTCTTGTTGAGTAACAAGGTTGGGAGTTTGGTTTGTCACAGTAATGTTTGTTTTCGTGGTATCAGTCTGTTTTTGTACATGTTACAAACAAGGTTGGGAGTTACAGGTATTGTAAATACATCATTGTACGTGTAGCGGTGTTGGAGGGTGTTTTTTGGTGTTACTAAAAAGGTTGGGAGTTAGCGTAATCACAGTAACGTTTGTTTTAGCTGTATTAGTCTGTTTTTTACGTGTTGCAAACAAGGTTGGGAAGGCTGACGAAACAGTATTAAGATAGCAGTTTGTAAAGTCAGACTGACGGACTTATCGCTAACTTTTTTATCTTGTGCATAAAATGTGTTATCTGAAAAAAGTTGTAAAAATGTAACTTACATCTGACAAAATTTTACAAACAGATAAAGTTAGAAAACAATCAAATTTATTGAACATAATGAACGTTACAAGATTACTAAGGTTAGCTGTTTTTTTTTTTTTAGCCAACATGCTAACTGTTAGTGCTAGCTTCACATTCCCCCAACGGCTTTGATCCAGTCTAATTGTTAAGACGGTTTAAAAAACTCTTCATTGTCAAATTACAATTTCAGGTGAAGCAAAACCAAAGTGGTTTGTCATAGCATGCTTGCTAACCGCGTTAACACAAGCCTTTCTGTCCTGGAGTTCAGAGGGAAGACGAAAACTTCCCCGATGTTTTGTGTCTGACCTCCAAACTGCATGTGTGCACAATAATGTGACCGTGCAGCGTAATGACTTTACCCTCTGTGCTTCCTACTGTTGAACTATGGGAGCACACGCCCCCCACACATCAATCTCACACTCTTATTATATGCATTTCATCAACTCCTGTAAATCTGTCCAGAGTCAGCTCTGTAAGGGATTTTTAATGGATGTCTAAGTGAGACTCATCAATTGTGCGGTGGGTCGGTCACACCTAAACACTGACAGGGGTTAGCTTGGATTACTAAAGAGCTGCTCTGTGTGTTGGCGTCAAGTGAAAAGTGATTTGCTTGATCATAAACTATCGGCGCGTCATTAATCATGTAAAAGAGGCAAAGGGCTTCAGACCATCATCCTGTGGTGAAACCCAATTTCAGTCAGGAATTTTCCAGTCTTACACATGGGATCATGTGAGAATCCAGTTGGAATTAAGACGGAATTGTGGAATGGTCACAAACTTGTGACCTTTAGTTGCTAAGTAAACCAAAGTCATCATATGTCCATCACCATGTCAGACTCTGGGAAAAACGGCTTTTGTTCGCTGAATATCATGCTGTGGCTGAAGGATAAATATGACTTTATTCTCTTTTGCCAAAACAGCATTTTTTCCTTTATCCCTGCAAACACCCCACACCCGTTCTCTGATGTTATGGCAGCACAACATCCAACACTGTAGATTCCCAGAGCGGTTGAACAACTAAGTAAGACGGACAGCTCTCTTCAGTATTCTCCCCTTTTGCATAACTATTCTCAACATGGAAATATGAACTTTACACTGTGGAAAAAAAGCTTGCAAAGCATCTTCATATAAATATGCAGCAAAAGTTACCTTTTTAAGATATTTTTTTCTTTTAGATTGCATCCATTTTTACCTGAGCTGTTCCTAATTGCATCTTATGCTATGTTCACACCGGACTCAGAAATACACGTTCAAGCAATCACTTCCAATGAAGAGTTTCAGTAAATGTGCCTTATGGGCTTCCGCGTTCAAATAAATCTGTTTTCAGGCAAAGCGTGCAGCAATTAATGCTTGTTAAAAGTTATACCAGTTGAACTTTGACCAATCAGAAATTTGGATTTGATTGTGACGACTGGGTAGCGGAACACGGAGGTACACGGAAGTACCAACTATCTCAATAGGGATCATGACGGAAAAATTAATAATTGCAACTTGACGACTATTGGCATGAGTATAGAACAAAAGGCAACAATTTTACTGTTTCCTCAAAGATATGTTCACACCACTGTTAGCAACATGCGTTCAAGTTACCACTTTCAATGAAAAAAAACAAAAAACATTTCTGACTTCAAAACTCTCACATACGTGGGTATCTATTGACATTTTAAGACAGCTTGTGCGATCTTCGTAGAAAAAAAGTCAGTTAAATTAAAAGTGTAAATAAACGTACATTTCGGGTTTCAAAACTCTGACCTTCATGTGTAGCTACACACATTTTAAAGACAGTCTGAGGGATCTTGTGGTGTTCCTTTTAATTCACGTAAGAAACAACCATTTGAAAATTGAACTTGAAGAAGAAATTACTTGTGATTTACGTCTAGCAGGAATTATATGACGTATAAGTCTTTAGTATATCAGAAAAAAAGCCTGGATTTTTTAGATTTTTTGCACTGCTTTCATATTTCACACCAAGCCTCTTCCAATATATGTTAGTATTTAACAGCGACAGTTCATTGTAAACACCATATACTAAAAGCCAATTCAAGAATGTCTGTTCTTGAATGGATATCACATGCTTGGTGTGTTGGTTAACCCAAAAAATAAAATAAATAATAAAAAATAGATGCCTCAAGCAGTTAGATTTGAGAAACAAGAAGAAACTGTCTTTTTCATTTTTACAATATATGCAACTTTAGATTTAAATATGGAACACATGAGTCACTGCTGGATGAAGTCATGACTTTTTCTCAACTGGGTAATAATAATGACTCCATCAGAAAAGTGGGTGGACAGATTTGTACGTGCTTGGATGAAAGAGTTGAGGATAATATCTAGGAACGAATCCAGAAAAATTATTCAGACAACTGGTTTTGTCCAGGTAGCTGGAAATGACCACAAATACAACAAAGAAAATCTACTTTTAGTTGTTTAAACTTTAGGTAAACTGTATCAAAATGTAGCAACCTGGTCATGTTGGAGCAGCTCTGCTTGAAATAGAGATAAAAAAAAGCCCGAAGGCATTCTGAGGGAGAGGGGCAGCTGTTGTATCCACTCTGCGGCTGTAAATTGTGGTTGGGAGAAATGCATCACTTTGGGAGCTCTGATTGCTTCGGTAATGTCCCAGTCAAGGCTTTTCGGCACAGTACTCTGCTCTCACCGCCTCATTTTCAAAGGTAAACATTTTTACAGCAACGCGTATACCTCACCGCTACATTTTGTGCAGTCCTGTGCTGGCAGAGTGCACTCTTTCCAATGTGTGGTGGAGTGAAGGTGTAGTTCCCACTTTGAGCAAAACCTGAAAAGCCAGTTCAGGGTCTAATGGAAGCTGTGTAATTTAGAGAAGATGTTTGTAACTCTGGATAATCCTGAACAACCCTGCAGCTCTGCACTCAAGACTCACCGGGCCGTGAAATTGAGATCAGATACGACACAAAGGGACGCCGGTGTGCACACAGACGGGGTTGTCCCTTCCAGAATTCGGCGTGTAAGCTAACACGCCCCATCAGAGGACCAACTCAAACAATATGCTCCTACAAAAAAATGCACTCGCTCTGACGCAATTACATAAACACACTCCTGAAATGAAAACACCACAGCATCATTGTCCTCGTGCATGCTGACTGTGTCGTAGGTGTCACTGATGCTTGGTCAGTGTAGATTATAACATGGTGGAGGTGAAATGGAGCACAGCTTTTATCAGAAACAATTTCCAGTTTCTTTTATTTTTTTTACCTTTTATGTAGGTGAAACAAACAGATTTCTTGAACTAAACATGAAAACTGCATGAAGGAGCTGAAAGAATGAATGAAACCTACCCCTAGGTCTTTCCCTGCCCACTTGCATTCATCCCTTTTCGAGGGGGTGGCAGGCCACGCAATCTGTGCAGAAAAGAGAGAGACACATTCAGTTTGGATGGGAGGCGGGGAGGAGGATCGGAACGTTTTTGCTTCAAGAAAGTGGTGGCACAAATGCTGCAGGGCGATGAGTCAATCTGGTGAATCAGAGGAAATTTCAGGACAACAGCTAGAATTCTTACATTTCAAAATAAATACACATTTTTGCCTTTTTTTCTTTTCACTTTTGCAACTAACACAAAGAATTAGGGGTAATTTACGAGCAAAAAACAAACAAAATTAAATAACAATTTTAAAGTTGCAAATTTACGCAAAAAATAATTGTAACTGTTAAATTATGGGAATAAAGTCGTAGATTTACCACTTTAAAAGTCATACATTTATTACTTTATATCTCATAAATTTACAAGTTTAAAACATATTTATGCGAAAAAAAAATTTAAATTTACAACATGAAAACATAAATTTATGCTTAAAGTAATAAATGTAAGAATTTAAAACACAAATATTTGTGATAAAGAAGTTATAAATTTTCTACTAGAACAAAAACATTTATGCAAAAAAAAGTTAACGACTTCAAAACCACATACATTTATTCAAGAAATTGTATACATTTATTACTCTAAAACACATCTATGCGAAAAAAAATTAGTACATTACTTTAAAACGCATGCATTGATGTGAACATTTTTTTTACAACTTTACAATTTTACAATTTACAACTTTAAACACCTACATCTATGAAAAAAGTATTACATTTGAGTTTTTAAAACACACATTTATGCAAAAAATGTTGTAAAAATTACGTCTTTAAAATGCCTACATACCGGTATATGTGAAAAAAGTCATAAATTTATGTTCTTAGAAAGAAAGAAATTTATGTTAAAAAAGTCATAAATTTACGGTTTTAAAACACATACATTTATGGAAAAAAAGTAGTAAATTTATGACTTTAAAACACATATATTTACGTAAAAAAAATCCTGCAAATGTACAACTTTAAACACCTACATTTATGCAAAAAAAGTAATAAATTGAGTTTTTAAATCACATACATTTAGGAAAAAAAAAAAAAAATCGTGCAATTACGTCTTTAAAATGCTTACAAATACGTGAAAAAAGTCATAAATTTTTAATTTCTTTAAAATGCCAACATTTATGCGATAAAAAAAAGTAGTAAATTTATTACTTTAAATTACATACATTTAAGTGAAATAAATGTAAAAAATTATCAAAAAAGACACTAAAGTTGTTTGTTTATTAGAGCAGTGTTAGAAGATAAAAGGTGTTGGATTTCCTGAAGATTAATTTCCGGATACGTTTTAAAAACTAAGAAATTCTCAACGTTTTGGCAAATTAAAATCATACAATTATCAGAATAAAAACATAGACAAATAAATGCAGGAAACGGGAAAGCTTCACACAGACTTGGTGGAGATTTTGTCTTTTTGGAGGAAGAAATGATCGGAAGAAGACAGCTGCAGCAGGGGTATCGGTAACCTCATAATATTACTTTTTCTTTTTTTTTCGTGGCCCTAAAGTTGTAAAATTACGAGAAAGAATTTGCAAATGTGTTACTTTAATCTCAAAATATAACGTTGTAAGTTAACCAATCAATTCTACAGTTAAATAAAAAGTAGATTAATTACTACAAGAAAAATAATTATTTTCGCTTTTATAAAATACATTGTACGTTTAAGTTTTTATACTTTAATTTTTAATCCGCTCCCTAAACAGGAACTTAAGCTTGAACAATGGCATAAAATGTGATTTTTTTTCGTGACTGAATCTGAGAGGGAAATGGGGTTGTGCAACGTTGCTTTGGAAGATCCGGCTCCAACAGTCATCCATCTGCGGCCCCCAGTGTCACATGAATTATAAAAACACATGGAGAGTATGAAGTGCATGTGGGGCATGTCACACATAACGAATTGGTTATACACTTAAAACTAGGGTGCACCTTTTCCTTTTTCCTTTTTTTTCCTTTCTTTAGTAGCTGCTGGCCACACAGATGTCAACAGATAAAACAAATGTATGCATCTGCGTGCTCATGCATTATTGCTTTCTGACAACGTGTATCTGGATCTTTATTCCAGAGTTTGCCTCCTTCTTAGATCGTCTGAGTTTTTAAAAAAACTGCATACGTTATGGTAATGTTTGATAATCACCTGCTTTGAGAAAGATGTAAAAAACAAAACTTCCCACGAGGTTTTGGAAAACGAATTCAAGGACGTGCCCCTACTCTCTATTGACTATGCATTTTTTAGCCCTCTCGTTGTAGCTCTCTGCAGCCTGCAGGCGACTCGTGTCAGTCTTGTGTATCTATGATAGCAGCTCAAATCGGATAAAAAAGCCTGTTAATGCAGTCCAGGTGTGGTAATGGAATTACCGACAGCCGTGTCTGGAGGAAGACAGACAGTGGGAAGGAAGAAGGCAGGGGAGAGGGAAACGATGGAGTAATGGACCTCAGAGGTGGGAGGGCACAAGGCGAAGGAGAAAACTTCTGCCAGCTGTAGGACATCCTTCAAAAACCACGTTTTCAAGATCTGGTTCTTACCTGTTTATGGTCTCTGTTGATGTTGACAAGGTCAAATGAGAAGATGTGGTCCTCTGCTCCGACCAGTAGTCGGCCTCGCTCTTCGTCCAACAGGAAAGTGTCATAGCTCGAGCTGTTGGCCAAGCCGTTGAAAGTGACGAGGTTACTGGATTCTAGCATCTCTGGAAGAATAGAAGGATAAAGGTTTGACAAAGACTATTTTTACCATTTATTTATGTAAATAAATGCATTTCTTCCGATCTACAATGCTTTTCTTTACGTGAGTCAATTCTATAGGCAAACCTTTACATACCGACACGCGTCAGTTAAGTGTAGCGTGAGATATTTTAAGTGAACACAGCGTGTCACAATCAGGGACGCAGCTCAGTCTGTTCAGCCGTGTGATTGGCTGAATAATTCATACGCAGCGAGGAGGACCGGCTGGAGATTCTGTGTGGGGAGGGAAGCGTATGCGGGTGTCCGAAAGGATCTACAAAGAAGTTATTATTTAAATGAACACAAATGCCTTTGTGTTGTTTTAGAGAAACTGATTGATTTTGGTATTAAGTATAAAAATAGATTCAAAGAGTTTGATAAGAGTTAGAATGGAAGGTAGTTACATTTTAATGAATGGAGAGTGACTTTATCAAGTGTAAAATTAAAAAAATAGAGGATTCTGGTCCTTTTTAGTGAGTCAATCGGGCCCAACTGACACTAAAATTAGAGTTTTTGTTTACAGCTAAAATGTCATCTTATCCCATGTTGTATACTATGAACCTTCATTAAAAAAAAGCTTTTTATGTTTAATTTTTCTAGGTTATCTTCACACAATGATGGAACAATGCATTATTTATTCTCACCTTGTTAGATAACTTAAAACCAAATTGGTCTGTTAATCATTCATACAAATTAAACTTAATAAATGTAACATAAAACAAATAAAACATATTTTTTTTCATCAATTTTCAAAGTGGTCTTTTATTTATGGTTATGCTGCTGTCAGGTAAAATCATTTTTTGTGTCATTTTCTAGGGCATCATTTTAGCAATTCATCAATGAGGCGTGGGCGGGACTGTTGGCGCTGAGCAACCCCGCCCCCCCTCCCCTCCCCATCGCTGAGAGCTCTCTGTTTACATGCTCTCAAACTCTTGTCTTCGCATTAAATAAAAAAAAGGAGCAATATTGGAGCTATCCAGTGGTAGTTTGGCGTGAACGCAGCTTTAGGCTTTTATTGCTCAAGGTTGCTAAGTGGTTGCTTTGCCAAAGCAACCCAAAGCTACCGCCTGGCCCCTCTCCTGGAAATTTGCCTCTGAATTGTGGGTGAGGCTCTTGAAACGGAGCAACCCCGCTGCTCTTTCCCCTCCCAGATGCCGAGAGCTCTCTGTTTACATGGGCTACCGCTAGCTTACAGCCCCTCACACACACAACCCAACATTACCGGTACAACAAAAATGGCAACAATCAATATTGAAGATATCCAGTTGTACAGTTTGGAGCCAGATATCTAATAGTCTACAAGTATTTTCTATATCATAAATACAATCAAGCTGCCTCTTTTTTGTATGCTTCTGATTTACAACAATAAAGAAATATTCAGGATTGCAATTTTAATCATGTCTTTTTTTAATCTGTCATTAGAAAAATACCACAAGAACATGTAAAAAAAAAAGCCAAGACAATTTTTATCTGTGGGTCTTTAAGGGAAAGTTTAAAATAAAAAAGGGACATTTCAGACAGATGTTATGAAAAGACGGTCCTGTAAAGTGTAATATGAGCAAATGAAGTCAGTTTGTAAGAAGTAAAAGCTTATAAATCTCCTTAACCACTAAAGCAGAAACCACAGAGTCCGGAGGTTGAGTCAAACGTAGCGCCGGCCCAATAAAACATGAGCAGCCAATGTGCTTCAGTCATATAAGATTGTGAATTATCTGTTTTAGGGGTCTAAATGTTAAAGTAATCTTATAGGTTCTTAACATTTAAATAAAATCTCTGATACTCATTATTTATTATCCTTATGACAGCAGCACTCTACTTTTACTGGTACTATGCTGGCTGCTGTCAGAACCCATTATGTATGATCCCATCTGATTTACAACTAAATACAATTACATAGGTATCTGCCCTGAATATAAAGCATGTGCACCACAGGTAAGGCACACTGATACACCAGTATAATCCATCACCATCAGAGTCAGAACACTACACAGCCATATAATATAGAACAACCAAACACCTTCCAGCATATAAGAGTGCAGTCCAGGGGGCTGTGATCTCCCCGCACAGCTCTGATTGACGGGCTGCTATAGGAGCCATCTGCGCCCACACACAGTGTGTAAGATCTTGGACATCTGTGTCCACATAAAAGAAGGTATTGATGGAAGGCGAGACGCAGGAAGTGGCATGTCGACGATTTTTTCTTTTTTTGTGTGTACGGACACCAGCGTGGAAGGGCGAGGGAGTGGTCGTCACCTAATAAAGATGGTCGCAGCTCATCGACGTCAGCTGGGCTTTTAGTCTGAGGCTATGAAAATAGCATGAATGGAGAGGACTGTGGTTGGGAGTCTGTGTGAGAATTTGTACTGTAACACAGATGGGCTGAGCGTATGCGTGTGGGTTTTAGTGGATCTGACCGCTCCGTGCACACGGACATGCTGGCGTTTTGACACGCTCCATAAATGCAACCACTGGAAAGCTGCTCCACCAGGCTCACATTCTGAAGATGAGGAGAGCCAAAAAAAAGGGTTACCTTGAAAGAGTTTTTTTTCTTTTTTAAGCTACCCAATCGGACAGTTCACCAATAAGATGTGACTTGGTGGAATCAGGAAATGGGGTCAAGAAGGTGAGGATGGAAACGCAATATGGACTCAACAAGTGGTTGATTTATGTTTCAGCACTGAATGGATGCGGCGGAAATTCCCTCGGGAGAATTTAATATTACAAATGTTTATATTTTAAAAGAAATACAGATAATACAAATGATAGAGGGACTATTAAATTCTGTTTCCAGAAGCTTCTGATCAGACCCTCTGCTTTGAAAGCAAATAAGACCACAAAGAATCCAGATGTTTCACAATTTGTTTTCTATTTTTGGCCCAATCAGAATTCGTCCCTTCTCCTTTCATTTAGCCCTCCAAACGGAGAGTTATGAAAAAAAAAACGTTTTCATTTTGCAAAAGACACTTTTTTTCGATGATGTACCCAATAATCGCCGGCCCGCTATAGTTACCGCGGAGCTTCCAGCGCTTGAACATGCAAAACAACATCGGTTTTATAACTTTAAATTTACGCTACAACAAAAAGTCATGACTTGGCGAGGAGAACCCCATCCCCACTTCCCCTCCCCGTTGCAGAGCGTATCATACTGGACGCGAGAGTGCGCACGGTATCTGCTTGACCAGCAGTTCACAATAGACACGCATTTTTACGCGACGGTCGACAGGTGCTTCTGCTCAGCTGTAGTTATTTAGAGCTTTTTAAAATTTTTTTGCCATCATCAAACATCCAAAACCACAACCCCTCCCCCGCTCCATAGCCAGCCCACTATGTTGATCTGTGTGTATGTGTTTGTTTCTTGTGTTTATTTTAATTTCTAGTCTTTAGAATCAAAAATATGATCACATTTGTTTATCACAGTATTTTATTGTGAAAAATTGGTCATATTTTGAAAATGTACTACATTTTTTTTTGTGTGTGTCTTAGCATAACTTCCTGTCAGAATTGACTTGGATCAATCGAGAGATCTGATAACCTGCATTTTCACACAGATTTCACGGGATCCACGTGATATAGACCAGACCCTGAAACGATCTCTGCATGGCGCGAGTCGACCGCTGCGCTTCATGTTTGGTGTGAACTACCCCACAGGTTAACAAGGGCGCGGAATGGAAACGGCCTCGATTCCGCGCTTCTTCACAATGCTTCCACGTCCGATGTGAACCAGGCGCCAGAACAAGGAAGCTTGAGGCCCGCCCAGCTCTATATCGGGTGTTTTAAACTCATTCACTCAAAATAATCCAAAATACAAGAGAATAAACATTTATTGAACACACTAAAACTAACTTTTTTAAAAACTTTTTAACAACCATGAATTAAAACATGCAGGAATATTAATTCAGAATAAATCAACTTAAACCTTAAATAACAATAATATCAATATTCATAAGCTTCATTGTCTTTGTATATGTCCTTCGTCATCAGAACATGTTAAAACACCGTTTTCATCAGTCTTTAAATAAAAGCAGGCCTGTCCTGTGTATCGTTCAACATGTGGAGATGTTTGACAAAGACAAGGTGGCCTGTTCACACAGAAACACAGAGAAGGTTTTATCTGGACCGCGATCTACTGTGGTTTGGAAAATCGCGAGGAACTGGGGCGTGAGCACCCAAAGACCTCCAACCTAAACACAGAAACGCTCGTTTGGAAATGCGAGCGCTAAAAGGTTCACAGCACAGCTCAGTCAGAATATGGAGCCTGTGCACTTAAAACATGCAAATCCACGTTCAGTGAACAACACACACTCGGTCTTAATCTGGATTCTAATCCAATCTGAATTTTTAGTTAAGAAGCTGAACAGCTTTCACCTCTAATGCAGTCCTTGGACTAAAACACACAACTGCACAAGCCTCACCTCACATAGATATTTGAACACAAGCTCACTTCAGACAAACCCCCACAAACCTTTCTGTTCAGGCTCAGCTTCTCACTTTCTCTCGTTACACACATCCGATGTCTGCTCTCCTTCTCCGCACACGTCCCGTCTTCCACACCTACAAGCCGCTAAACGCACGCCGTTACACCTGAGACTTCTGTGGGGTAAGTGCTCGGGTTGGAAATGAGAAATGATGGAAAACTTACTAAAGGACAGAACCTGAAAACCTGCATATAGAGTGGAGATACTGTGGCATAAAGGGGGTTTCGCAGAGAGATGAAAGTTAAGTGAAATTTATTAAAGGCCAAAAATAAAAGAACAACATAAACTTATAAAAAAAAAAAAAAAAA
>NC_050534.1:14214174-14220516 GCF_002922805.2 Oryzias melastigma | reverse complement strand
GGGGGGGGGGGTATGGTACGAATTGTTAGTTTTAGCAAAGAACCTCTGATTATTTATTTGATTTACTGGCCTTCATTAATCATTTTTTGCAACCACTACGAATAAAAGGTTTTACCCAAAATTTGTCATTAAATACGGCTCCTTAAATATTAAGGTCAAAGGTCAATCTTGCCACCCATAGTTCTTTAATTTCGGTGTAAGTATCATCATTTCGTCTTAACATTTTATAAATCATTTTTTATTAACTTACAAAACTTTTGCTGCCATTTTAACTCATTTACTCTACTTTTTCACATTTCATTGAATTTAAAAAGGTTTCAGGTTTCTAAAGCCTCGTTTCAACTGTTTTCACGGCGCATTTGTGGTGTAGACCGCTAGTGTGTCATTGTAGTGCGGCGATTAAAAAAGCAACAATGGAGGTCATCCAGCAGCTCGTCTTTTTCCTGCTTTACTTTTGTACATCGTGTTGAACAGGAATTTAGCTAAGATGGCAGCTAAGATGAAAACATTGAAAATGTTAGCTTAAATCATTAATGTCGTCATCACTTTCTGCCAATCAGCAGGTGGCTACAGCAGCTCCACCCCAACTTTTTCAATTTTCAGTGGCCCTACAACCGATGGGGGTCCCAAGAGGTACGGTTCAGTACTGTTTAATTGGCCCATTTTACAATGGAAATGGCTAAATACCGTACCAGACCGCTCAGTGAAAACGAGGCTTAACGTGATGAGACCAGGGGGCGGAGCTATAAAATATTATATGAGGTGCCAGGAGGTGGGCAGAAGAATGAAAGCATCAAAAATATGTATTTCTAACAATTTCACTATTAATATTATTGTTTTATATCATTTAAAAGTATTGCTTTTGTATTCTTGCAATGTTTTAAGAAAGCTGAGTTGATGATGTCTTTATCTTTGTCAATAATGATACTGATCTTGACTTAACTATATATAGTTAAGTCAAGATCAGGAGGAGGGGGGGGCAAAGCTTTGCCCGCCTGTAGCTCCGCCTCTGGATGACACGGTAAGATTTGCCCCATAACTGTTGAGTTGGGTCGCATTTGTGCAGGTATTCAGCACAGCAAAAAACCGCATCACCCATAAATCCTCAGGATTGTCTGTTGCATTCAAGTAAGAGTTTTGATTACCATTTTTTTTATTGACACTGGAAAACGAGGATAATTTTAATAGATTTTATCTCAGTTTCCTAAGATTCCGTTTATTTTAGTTACCTGATCTTTTGCAAAACAACTTTTAGATTAATTTAATTATATTTACAATGAAACACTGCAAAAAAAAAGGAAGCATAAATGTTCAAATTTGCTTCATGCAGACATTATGTTAAAAAATAGGGACCTAATTTGATAAATGTGAGCAGTCCATTCACATAAATTACCATTTCTCTTCTGTCATACTCCAATATGGAAAAAAAATCCTACTGCCTCTCTCACAAAAGCTTTTTTTTTTTTTTAAATTACATTCAAATTCAAGTGCATTTGTCTGTGTAGTACACTTCACTCCCACATTCTCCAAACAGGCAGGCGGATACTTCAGACGCCTACAAGCCCAGCAATAGCAGAATAATGAAAGCGCATCAAAGAAAGGCGACAGGGCATTAAATAGTGTTTATTTTAATGTGTTTGAGGGATGGGAAACTTGAAAAGCTTTTCCAGCGGAAAACACTTGACTTAGATTTACTAGACGTATTACATGCTGCAAAAATATAGCAGTGGGTTTCAATAATTTTTGGTTTGGTGGATATAAGAAGTGTTTTATACTTTTTTTGGTGACAAATTCTGGATGTTTCTCAATGTAAATGTTATTTGTGATAAAGATTACTTTATTGATGGATCGAGCCAACAGCTTTTAGTTGTAGAGTAGATTTTCCATAGGCAGAAACATGTGCTTTGTTTGTCCCCCTGTGTGGTACAGATTGTATTTCTTTGCTCCCATGACGGCCACAAAACACAGGTGTCAGAGAAAAGGAGGCGACTGTTCGCCCTGTGGAAATTTGCTGAGAGCTCTGCCTAACAAAGTGCTTAAATATTATCTTAAGCTCAAGGACACATGCCTTAAAAAGTTCTCCCCCCCCTCCTCCGTTTCTCTCCTCCTAAGCACAGTAGCAGGTGTGTGTGGGGGTTTCCATGGTGATCGCCTGTAGATCGTTGGGATTTCTCATTCAGGTGAGTGGTAGGAATACCTCACAAAAAAGCGTCTCCATCAACTTCTAAGAAGAGCTCTTTTGTTTAAAGACCAACTATATGTATATTTTATTGTGAAATCATTCCCAGTAGTCTTTTAATTATTATTATGGGTTTTTTAGACGAAATGTAAATATATATAAGACATATTTTCTGCGGAGTGGCCAAAGTTAATTAGAAATTCACCTCTGGGTTGTGTGTGAGTCTGTTAGCCTTGGCTAATTTCCCATCAGCCCTTTGTCTACACTTTGGCTATATCTGAATTCCTTCACTACCCACTACATAGTCCGCTCACCATTTTGCATTGCTGTCTGAATCTACAATTCCAAAATCGAGTGCCGTAAAAATTTCCCAGAAGCCTTTGCAAAAAATGAAAAACTAGCATGCATCGATACTCACTAGATTTGTAAATATAGACCACAATGCATTGCAGACAAACAATTTTTGCGAGTTTAACTGTAATTTCTTAATAAATCGTCCACATTTTCATCATCAAACACAGAGGTGTCACAAATGGACGTTTTAAAATGTTGGTATTGATTCGCTTTTCACTTGAAAAAAAGTAGTGAATATAGTATTCAAATTGTTTTTAAAATCCAGGAGACTTAATAATCCTTCACTATATAGTTTTTGAGAAGTTCGGGATTAGGTAGGGGATTCGGACATAGACTCTCTCTACTGCTAGCTAATAGCTCTTAACAAGCTAGCATTAGCGTAGCAAAAAAAAAGGGACGGCAAGGAATATCAGAGCTCTTCTGCTGTACAGTTTTGAGCAGGATGGCTGCTAAAAAGAGGAAAATGAAGACGTAGATAAATGCATTTGTCTGCAAGTGGATGATTTAGATTTAGAGTGTTAGTGGAGACTTTGGTTTGCCCGATCTTTTTCAAACCGCAAGTTTTCGTCTGCTCCTGATCCAACACAATTTGAATAAAGAAATACTCAGAAACGCAGTTTTAATCTGAAATTTTTTTCACGCTATCATAAGAAAAATGTTACAAGGACATACTAAAACTCCATTTTCATTGGAATGGGTCTTCAAATTCAAAAAGTGGGCCTTTTGACATGCTGCCCTTGACCACAATGTTTGGTTCAAGTTTTCGTGAATAATTTTTAGGCTAGTTCTGCGATTTAAATCTGACAGGATTAACATGGAGGAGGCTAAAACGTGACCACGCCCCAAACCATCCAGAGTTCATATGTGAAGACAAAAAGAGTGTCCTTGTTGGACGGACACAGAAGGAACACATGCCTGAATAAAAAAAAGTAGAGGAGAAAAAGATAAAGAAAAATCTGGGACAACAAATGCAAAGGAAAGTAGAAATGTGAGAGCTCTCCCACACAACAAAAGCGCTCGAATGTGGAACCATTTCATTAGCGGGTGTCTCCTCCTGCCATTGGCTGACTGGACCGCAGACCAGCGCTGTGACCACAGACGGCTCGAGGCCTGGCCATGGCTGCTGCACACACACACACACAGCCGAGGCTGTACAACCAGGCTGCTCACGCTCCCTGAAACACACTCATGCAAATGTGGGCTTTTGATTTTTTTATGCAAAGACAACAAATGTGTCTATAAACTCAAACGCTTGGCGGCCGGCCTCAGAACAGGACTGGGCTGTGGTCGCCATGGTCGTGTCTGGAGCCTGTCAGCTGAACGCCGCATTTGAATGTCAGCACTGCCATTTTTTTTTTTTTTACAAATTAATGAGGCGAGGCTCAAGATCAGTACTGGAAAAGTGTGGCGGCGAGCACGCCAAAGTGAGAGGAACGGCGTTGTGAGGCCTCAGCTTTGGTTACAAATCTTTGCGTAGTAAATTTAAACATCTTTCAAAACACATTCACACAGGAAACAGGTAATAAATTATGATATTATATAACCACTTCATATATTTTCTCCCGTTATTTGTAACGGAAAACATTTCACTGAGTCGTAAATTACTGAGATTTTTGGGAAGCGATATTTCAAGTTGACCTTATCCTGTGACATTTGAAACAGGATGATCAGCGGATTTAAAACACTTTGAATATTTATTATTACGGTAAGTCGCTTCGAAATAGCTGAAAAAATAAATCTTATTTTTCGGCCGCTCCCGATCCTCTGTCCGCTGTCAATCAGCAAGGATGCCCCCCTTCATTTGTAACACGACTCTGTTCGGATCGAACGTTCACAATTTCTCCATCTGACTGACAAGACTTAGCAGGTGGCGGGACCCATTCATGCCCGCGCTCCTGCAGTCTGCACTGGGCTGTAACTCTAGCCTGCAGATGCAAAGGCCTTTCGGGAACACCACATTGCAAATTATAAAAAATGCAATAATTGCAACTCAAATTCAACTTTTCCTTTTTTGTTTGTGAGTATTATTATATCATCAGCGTATTTGCAAAGTGTCATTTTTCAAGAAATGTACATGATAAGGTAGTTTTGCATGAAGGAGAGGTCACAGAAGTTGCTTGAGGCTCGTCAAAAAGCGGAGTGACAGCTTCTTCCCCGACTTGATGAATGACCTCTTTGTTTTGCAAACAGAGCTGTTGTCATTGCTCAATTATCTGAGGGGCAACAAGTGTCATACAAGCAAGCACATGTTTAGTCCGCCGACTGGAGTGGCTGGAGCTCAACAAACTTTGTGGTCAGCTTTGTGAGGAAAACATTTATAAAAGAAAAAAAAAGGAAGAGATATGTGTGCACTGATCCTCGATAAAAGAGAAGTCTACATGAAGCTTGGACTTAAGCTTTGTGGTGTTGTGGTTCCTGAACTGCAGAGGAGGGTGTGTGAGGGAGATGTTAGGAAGGCATCTCCAAAGTTGGCGCGTTTGAGAGAGCACCTTGTAATTATCTACATCCGCTCTGTCAGCCGCAGCCCGGAGAAACTGCAGTCGCACACAGAGACGAACCGACGCACATTCGACGTCCGCAAACAGACATAGTTTCACCGGCGAGCCCACACACAGCCTTATTACGGGGCTCGGTTCAGTGCGGTTGCACACCGAGGGGCTATTTTGAAAGTTTCAAAGCCAGATTCGTCCGTCCGTCCGTCTGTCACTTCCACCCCCATGAAAGGGAGCCACGAAGAGGTCAGGCTCCACCGTGGGTTTCGAAGGAATGCGTGGAAACAGGGTCAAGCGCCGGCTGCACGTGCTCCTGTCGACCTTAAGGGGTCACTGTTCCACCTGGCGACAGCTCCTCACACGAGTGTGCAGGTATGCATTTAAGGAGATGCAGCATGAATGAAATCAGAGAGAAAATAATTAACTCCTGCAAATGTCGTGACACTTTTTTTTCTTGCAGAATGTCTAACTGACCCCACTGGGAAATCATTGACTCTGGAATCGCTCTGCTGCCTGTCCCCTGAGAGGTCATTTTATCTACCTGCCTCCCCAAACTGCAGCCTGCCTGCCTGCCTGTCTTCTCCGTTGCTTCGAGGCTTGTCATCGCTCCCATTTGAGGAGAATTTTTGCATGCTCGTACCACAAACAGGCAGACTCCTGACATGGTCCTGGGAGTCTTGACTGTCCTTCCCAGGAGGATTCCTCCTTGTTGTTTATTGCACTTAATTACTATTCTAGCTTCCCACAAGGAAAGCAGATGAGTGACACTTCACTTAACAACAGGCCTCTCTTCCTTTTTTTTTTTTTTCGCCATCTACTGTACATCTGCCAACCTGTCCGTCATTAATTCTATCCCCTCTGCCGGTGTGGGTGTCGACGGCGAATTGTCTTCCTGACAGACAAGCAGGGAGCCATCAAACACCTGTGGGGCCCCGCCGAAACTATAGCAAGAGATGCAGGATACACACAAAAGAGCACAATACCGACACGCCCCGCGCTGGCTGGCTCCCACTGACAGCAGCAGACGGTAATCACACATTATTCTAGAGAATTCGGCGAGATATTAAACTGTCACAAAACCAGGTGTCTAATTATATGAGGACGCGCACTTTTCTTTTACACCAAGGGGGTGTTGAGTCCTCGCAGCGATATTTGGCCGAAACATCTCTGGAGTTGACGAGACAAACAGAATGTATGATCTACGGCAGGTAAGTTGGGTCAATTCTTCACGTGGCCAACGGATGTCAACACGCCGTAAAAACTCTACAAATTTCCATACGGACGCCAATCATAAAAAGAAAAAAAAAAAAAAAAAAA
>NC_050534.1:14128536-14214154 GCF_002922805.2 Oryzias melastigma | reverse complement strand
GAACAAATGCGGTCGGGTTCACTTCGGGAGCCGAAAGGGTGATAAAGGAAAATACACTGGCCTCAAAATTACAACTTAGGCTGCATCTAAGGATGAAAAGCATGTCATACAGCAGGCCTCTAAACACAAGTTACCCTAAATGTCTAAACATAGAGATTGAATTAGTGACAAACATCATATTCACCCCCCCCACTCTGAATCTGCCCCAAAATAAATGGAAACGAGCTCAAGAGCCACAGCCTTGGGTGACAATCAAGCACGCACACTCTGTCGCTGTAAATCACTCCATCCATAAATTTTCCAAATAAGGGTGTGATTTGCTGTAAAATAACTCACACTTTGTATATATTTTTTTTGTCAATAGAATGCGGCCAAAAAAAAAATTGGTTATTTTGGGATGAGAAGAAAAAAAAATTACAAAGAGCCTGATTTTTGAGACGGACGGACGGAGGGAGGAGGAGAGGAAGAAACCGGCGCTCCGCAGTCTCCCCTCAAAATAACACAGAAGGGAGAGAGAATAACATGTTTGCTGTGTACGTCAAAAAAAAAAAAAATGCACACGTGCACGTCAGAGGAACTCTCACGCTTCCCAGAGAAGAATGAAACACAATTAAAGCAAAAAAAATATGACCCAACTGTTTCAAGGAAAAAAAGGCTTTGTGTCATGATTGAAGCTATTAAACAGCCCCTAACAGAGGTGTACAGTACTCACACTGGCAGGCAGGGAGGCAGCACGAGGGGAAAATTGATCCAGGGGCCACTATATACATTTAATTTCAGACGGGAGCCCTCCCACGGCATATGGAACCAATCTGACTATTTGTAAGGAGAATTGTGACTCCCAGACGTTAAAGAGAGCCAGCTAATGGTTATGGAGAGATTTTTATGTGCTGACCAAGAGGAGTGAATGAGAAAGAAAAAGGAAGATGAAAAGAAAAAGCACACCCGTAGGCAAAAAAAAAAAAAAAATACTGGTTAAAAGCACCGGCGATCCTATACGACCTGGAGGAGTCAAGGGAGGACAGAGAATGAGCTTACCCTTGTATGACAGCTTTAGTCTGGGCACATTGTGCTTGGGCTCGGCTCCTCTTCCCAGCTGCACTGCCCCACACAGCAGCACTACAATCCCAAACAGGTAATCCATGGTGCTGGAGTGCTGCTGGCTGGCCTCCAGACCAGGGGGCACTCACAGCCCGACCCCTCAGATGAGTGTCCTCCAATGGAGAGATAGTCCCTGAAAGTCCAGTTTCCAGGGAGAGAAGAGAAAAAAAAGAAAAGAAAATCCTCGTTTCAGAGGGAAGGCTGCCGGAGTGAAGTTGGGGTGCTGCTCACATGGCTCCCCGTGTTGGAAGTCCAGGACATACAGGCTTCACCGTCCTCCGTCAGGTGGAGGCGGCTCTTGAGCTGATGCTTAGAAGCTGCGCTGAGAATCAGAACTAGTATCCACAACGGCGAAAGCTTTTCCTCAAGAAAATCTTGTTGGATCTCGTTCTGTCCAGCTGGCTTGTTTCTCCTGAAGCAGACACTCGCAGCAACCCTCTTATCCTTGTGAGCAGCTCCACCAGACTGCGAGAGAGCTACACCATCCATGGGAGGGAGGGAGGGAGGGGAGGGGGACGAGCTGAGCGGGAGAGGGAGGGAGGACTGAAGGAAGCACTGTGTATGGTTAAGGTAAATGGTTTGGACTTTTCCGCACCCACTTCCTTTTTTTCCCCTCTGTCCTCTTTTTTCTCTTTCTCTACTTTTTTTTAATCCCCTTTTAATTCTTTTTATTATAGTTAACCAGGAGGTAAAAGCCAGCTCTAAGGCAGTTTTACCTTCAGTCAAAAAAGGTTGAGAGCATTTTTTTTTTCCCAAATGAGGTGATCAAAACTTTACAATTATCTTCTAAAATAAATCTAATTTTGTTTTAGAACAGGCTGTAAGGGACTACTCAGATCACTATCCCTAATAACCCCGTAAAGACTCACTGTAAGGAAAATTGTGTTTTTTACATGTTATTGTAGCATTTTTTTATATGACGGAGGACGTATATAAAGAAAATTCATCTTAAGCTTAATCTGAATTCTTGTAGGGGCATTTGCAGGGGTAGCAGTGTCTGAAAATGTTTTTTTTAAGGGGTAACTTTTGGGACTTCTGACTGTGTATCCCTCCGCCGTGAGAAGAAACGCTCTGAAGCACAGAAGTTTACATTTATATGAAAGTAATAACATTTTAAAGTTATAAAACTGAGGCTGTTGTGTATTTTCTGAGTGCTAGCAGCTGCGCAGTAACGTAGATGACCGGCGACTATTGATGACATCATCGAATGACATTCTTTTTGGAGGGTTAAATGTAGGGGTACGGAGATGCCATAGGGGCATGGAATAAATTCGGATTCAGCCTTAGTATATTTTATTTAAATCCTTGAGAATTAGGAGCACACAAAAATAAATAATTTGGAAAAATCCTGTAGAAGTGACAGGTCCACTAAGCTCTTGCTCTGCTCCATTCTGATACACCCACTTGCAGACGATTAGATCCATGTACGTCTTTGTTTTCCCGTCTGAGCTGGTATGTGACTCCAAACCATACGAGTGGATAGCTCCAAAATTGCTCGCCTTTTTTGTTCCTTCAGTAATGTAAGGAATTTGAGTTGTAAGGGGCTGTAAGCTAACAAGAGAGTGTATTCAGTGGCACAATGGGAAATGGGGTGGGGTTACTTGGCGGCAACAGTCTCGCCCACAACTCAGAGGCAAATTTCTATTGAACCACTGCAGCTCTGCAGACACTTTGTTCTAGAAAATAATACAGGTTTTTGAACTTTGGTTAAAAACTGCATAATCATAATTTTAAAAATCACTGGGTACGCTTTTACAATAAGCCAAAAGAAGATTGACGTGGGAGTAAACACTAGAGCTATATCCGGTGACATGGAATAACACACTCCTTGAACTACTGTTCTTCTAGTTACACAATTTCTATAATTCCAGTGGATTTGAAGGGGGAAAAAAAGAGTAGTCTACTTTACTTTACAGTCTACTTTACAACTGTAGTGTCACATATTAGCATAGAGCTACTTTTCTCCACTTCAGCATCTGTTACATTAATTTGCATAAATGGTTGAAGAGTTACCGTCACAAACGGGCAGAGAGCTGGTTCCACGTGTCGCAGGTTTACTAGCTCAGACAGGAACTAAGCACAGCTAAAAGTCCATAAAGCTAAATCAGGGTCAGACAGGCAGAGGTCAATCACAAGCATGGATCATCCAAGAAGAGACTAGAGTTGTCAGAGTCCCGGAGAGGGTCAGGGCAAGCAGCAGGTAATCAGAGAGGGAGCAAGGTCAGAAATAGAAGATCAGGTCCAGATAGAAACGCTCAGCAATGCAGCCAGAGTGGCACAAACAATACTTCGCAGAGTGTGGCATTCTGTGCTGCTTAAGTGTCCTGTGGGTGTTTTGGAAATAAGAGACAGCTGAGGAGCATCCAGGAACTGTACGCTGGGGTTGTTGGGAGTTGTAGTGCAGTCATTACTCTGGAGCTGGCTCCTGGCGGTGACCAGAGGGGGAGTAAGAGCACCGACTCCTCACAGTTACGGTTATTCCAAAAATGTAAACAGTGAAGCTAAAGGTCCGGTGTTAAAGAATTATCTGCTTATTGCTCCAGGCTGTACCCAAAATAGCCCTTTATCATTCATGCTAAGGACAGCTACAATGTACAATAGCCCTGTAGGTGGTGCTGTGTATTTCCTTCTGTTGGCTGCGAGCACCCACGTCACCAACGTGTGATTATATTTCCAATCTTAATTGATCTGATAGCTTTTACTTTGGCTAGATATTAGGACTGTTGGTTATGGATCATGTTCAGCAATGAAGTCACAACAAGTTGCTTTCTCAGTCCAACTGTACCGTTCTTGACTTCAGAGTATGACGCCATGGCAGATCTCTACAACCAAGCTTCATGCTTGAAAATGGAACAAAAGGGATCTAAGCGAACTGTTCTAAATTCTGCACTGGCATGGAACAAACTTGGGGAGAGCCTGTTTATGTCTGCAGTGAATATGTTTTACATTAATAATAGTGTGAAAAATATCCCTTCAGTATCAAGCTAAATAGGATTTACTTGGGTCAAAGACTTGGTTCCAGTAGATGTCATTTCAAACCAGTCTTAAGCTACGTTCACACCAGACATATGACACGTGTTCAAGAAAGTGCTTTAAGTGCGATCTTGAGTGTGTATTTAGCAAATGGTGTTCATACTGGATCATCATGATACTAGTGCCTACAGTTGGAAGAGGCTTAGTGCGAAATGTCAAAGAGGTGTATATCTTGTCAATCTTGCTTCATGGAGGCTTTTTCTTTGCCAGCTCTATTCCGATATTTGAAAGACTTGGTGTGATACAATTCCAATACATGGCACTTCCATGAATTGAAAGAGATGCCGTACATGCGTCTACCAAATCTAAGTGCCTCATTGATCAAAGTTCAACCTGGTTAGACTTTTGTTATACACAGAGCCTGAAAGCTGTCTTAAAAATGTGCTTAGTGACAAGTCATTGCAAAAGTTTTGAACATGAAAGTCTGAAACGTGTGTCTACATAAACTTTTCAATAGAAGTGGTCACTTGAACACGTTGCCGGGGCGGTGTGAACAGTTGAGTTTTGTTCTGCACTCGTGATAATATCTGTAATCAAATAACATGTTTTGAAGTTGTCCATTTCTGTTTTACTTTGCAAATCAGGGGGAAATCCCCATTTTATTACCTTTTTTTAATTCCAACCTTAAATCAACGTTAGCAGAAATTAATCCCTTTTTCATTTTATTGATATAATATATGTATATATATAGTTTTTAAGTCGCAATGAGGGCCAAAGATGTTCTCAACAGAGATCACAGAAACCAGACTTGAAAATACATCTGTATAACATAAATTATTATGAGTAGACGAAGAACAGGAACTTACGAAAACTCCAAACTTTTAACACATAAAAACAATTGACTATAGAAAAATATCACATGTTTTGAGGATGGTATCTTTTACAGAACAAACACTTTCACAAAGTTCTTCCTGGACCTTTTACAAACAAAGAAATATGCTACAATAAATTCAAGTTTAAAATTTCCCACAAAAAGCAAATTCATCCAACACTTCAGGGGAAACACATGCTGCTTGTTAACCTGCCTGGTGTTAGACAGATTTGTCTTCTGGTAAAGTCATTTAAACCCGAGAGGCGAGTAAACAAAAGCCCCCCCTCCTCTTCCTAACCCCAGCCAGCCTCTACAGGTGCTCCAGAGTTTTTGCGAGTATGTGCGTGTGAGTGTGTGGGTGCCTCCTGCTTCCTCTAACATAGAAGTGGTGAGGTGATAAAAGCTTTGATAAACAGGAGTGCTGATGTGTCAACTCACACACCTCAAGATACTAAAGCAAAACAACCACAGACCGGGGCTGGTGTGGTAAGAATCATGAGTGTGCGCTTGTCATATGAGGGTGCCCTTATGTTCCTGGAATTCCAGCGCTGTTTTGTGTTTTTGAAACCACTAGCTCACACACATTTGTCAAATTGGTGCGATATTAACCAAACTTCTTGATACTTTACTATAAAAACACAAATCTTTGAAGTCTTACTCTAATAACGTTTTTTAGGGCCTGATTTGATATTTAACAATATTTATCATTTAAACACTTAAACAGAGAACTTCTGTGAAGTAACTTTATCAAACAAGTACAAACAGTGAAACTATAACCTAAAAAAATAACTATTATCTAGTAGCTGATAATTAGTGATGTCAGAGAAAGTTTAGAGACTCTAGCTTTAATATTTTTAGAACTATTGAACATTTTTAACCAAATGTGATTCATATCTTCATTTAAAATTCTTAGAAATGAATGATGATTTTGTTTTAGTATGGAAATGAGTATTCATGGTTGATGTCATTAGAACAGTTTATTTGTTTTATTTATTATTTTTTAAGATTAGGCCATTGGAATTTTTTTTTTACTTCTTAAGACTTTAACCTCTTAAAACATTGAATTTTCAGTTTTATTACAACAGTAATTAATTTTTGTTAAGTTTTATTTCTTTGTCAGAAAAATAAAACAGGCATATCAAAGAACAGCTCGGGTCTTAAGTGGTTAAATCACGGAGCTAGCATTTATCAGTTAGCAGCAGCTGTGTAGCCGCCTGTTGGAAGCAGAGAGAGCTTAAAAGAATAAAACGATTTTTTTTTTCTGTAAAAATATCTTTTTATACCATTGCTTGAGGTAAGACAAACTAATAGAGACACTTGCTGTCAGTAAAGCATTTTTAAAAGTTATTGAACGCCTCGCTAGCTTGACTGCTGTTTTTGTTAGCCTCCTGCTTGAGCTACTGTGTATTCTGGCAATAACATGTTGTGATCCGTTCATGACATACATACTTATATTGGAGTATTTATCTAGAACAATAAGTTAGAAAAAAAAGCGCTGATCATAATATGAAAAATTAAATATCAGATACTATTCGGAAGACAAGATTTGATATTGATCGAGTCATTGATTTTGATATTGATTTTGATCGGGACATCTCTAAGTCCGATCATCTTTTGATCTATTTTAAAAGTGTTCCAAGTGATGTTATAATTATGAAGTTTTTACCCCAAATTAAAAACAGTCCCTAACCCATTACTGAGAGCTCTCTGTTTACTAGGGGTGTGCTGAAATATCGATATTGAAATATATCGCAATATTTAGTACCATGATTGATTCTCGATGGGTTTTGATGGTGTTGATGCTTGTCAAAGACATAGTATTACTGATTTGTACAAAATGTTCTATTATTGGTTGCTTATTATGCTGTTTATTAGGATTGTGTTCAAGCTAAAAAATAAATGGGGATATATTTTTCTAAAAAAAATTATGTGTTCTTCTATATAATGTGAGTTATTAGAGAAGATTTTTACCAAGCATCACAGTATCGTGATATCATGGATATCGTGAGCCATGAGTTACGTATTGCATCGTATCAGGAGGAACCCAGTAATTCCCAGCCCTACTATTTACATGCTGCTAGCTTACAGACCCTCAACTAACATTACTGGTGCAATAAAAATCGTGAGCAGTATTTTTGGACTAGATGCCAGAAAACGCACAAGACTCCAGTTGTCTACAAGGACGTCAAGCAGGGACTTTATGCCCCGCCCATCGTATTTTCTACGTAACAAATATGATCTTTTTCAAACATCATTTATGCGTCTCCTCCTGATTCACAACAACTTGAATAAAAAATGATCAGATATTTGATTTTATGCTTCATTTTTTTATATATGTCCTCCATCATCAAAAAAATGCTGCCAAAAAACTTCAAAAACACAACTTTCATCGGAGTGGGTAATATTTACTAAAGATGAAGTTAGTTTATTTATAGTTCACATTAGTCAAAATCCCAGCCTTCTACCCGGTCTGGTTTGAAAATCTACTTCCACGCTGTCTCCATCCTTATGTCTCAACACCCTTTCAGTCCAAACATCCTTTTTGTGTGTTTACCCACAATAGAACAAAGTGTGGACAGACATGACACATCTCCATCAGCCTCTGCCTCTCTTGTCTGCCCTGATCCCCCGACCTGGCCTCCATTTATCAGCATTATTTGAACTAACCTCCGCCTGACTACCTGCATCCATTCACCGGTGGGGAGGGAGGGAGATGTGCTGGAACACGTCTCTCTGCGCTGGCCCTCAGGGAGTGCAGCAACAGCTCGGCCTATCGGTGCCGATCTATTTGCAACAGCCCCCCCCCACACCCACCCTTTCCCCATGGCACCTCGGCAGCTGGAGTGGCCCTGAGTAATGATGACTTAATAAATGGTGACACGCCATTGGCGGTGGAATGAGATGCCCATTGACAAGGAGCTTCCACGGGCTTTCAGCGCCTGATGGTAAAAATAGAGGCGGACATGAGACACCCTGCATATGAGGATGCGGAGCTCGGGGGACAGACGTCAGGAAGGTCTGGGTGTGTGTCCAGTGTCAATGTGCTGTTACTGATATGACGGCGTGTCTTCATCCTGTGTGCTGTTAATGCTCTGTGCCTGCGTTTAAGAAAATGATTAGCGTAACGCGATCCCTGATGTCTGTTTTACTCATCGCATCGGAAACGTCACGCCCTGGATTTCGTCCGCGCTGCCCTTTGACCTTCTTCTGCAGACCACCCTGCTCATATCCTACCTGACACCCCCCCAGCACTGCTTTTCCTAAAGTCGTTGCCACTGAAAGTACCACCGCCAGAAATGACACACAAAGTTCAAGGTGCTAAAACCCGACGTTTCCTTGATTTTTGCGGCACTTCCTCTTCCTATCGACTTCCTGTTCCCAAGCTCCACATCAGATCACATGCTAATCCAGGGGTCACTCAGCAACGCCTAACTCAGCAGAGGAAATGAAAGGTCAAGGAGGAAAAGAAGTAGCAGGAAGTGGGAGTTATGACAAAGCAATATTTCCTGACGCTTGTACCCACGACATTTACTGGGAAATTTGTTGGCAAAACCACAAATTTATGAGGTAATCCCAGCTTGGGGCACGAACTGGCACGAAGGACGGAAGGTCACTGACGGTTGCACAATTTGTGTGTCACAAAAAAAAATACTTATACCCTTAGGATGTATTGAGATAGGAAAAGTATGGTGAGAAAATTGACTCAACAGATTTATGTGTGCGTTATTCTTAATTTGTAACTTATGTCTGCATGTTTGTGTGTAATGTTGGATTTGTGTTTTATTTGTAACTCATACAATACATTTTTTTGCGTAGTTTTATGTACTTGCAACTTTGTATTGGGAGAATGTCAAGTTCTCACCAGATATTTTTCACAATCTTAGTTTAAGTGACTGATAAGAAAACTCTGATGACTCAGCATTCTAGCAGCATTTGAACGCGTCGTTTAACATGATTTTTGAAGACATGAAAAGAGTCTCACATCAGAATTGTGCATGAATATGGTTTTGTGTGTGCGTAATAAGTGATTCGTGCATACATTTTAAAGATTTGCGTGTGTAGTTGGTTTCAAACTTTTGTAATATTAAGTTGTGCATGTGTAAATATATTTCATATTTTTTGTGTTTTGTAATTTTTTTTATATATGAAAACACAATCGGAAGTACATAAATGTACGCAGAAAATGTAGCGTCTGAGTTACAAATCAAAAATTATGATCACACAAGTCAGATGAGTCCATTTTCTCTCCGTAAAAAAGTCTTTTGGTCCGGACTCAGTCTGGTTCATTTGGTTCAGATTGAGACCTGAACCTGGGGGTTCGGTCTGTATTCAGACTGCCGTCAAACGAACATTTCTGTTTTCAACAAAGCCTGTAAACAAAACCATGTGACTAAAGATCTCCTTAGTCATTGGTCAGGAATTACGAGGGCGGGGAAAATAAACAAGAGAAATAATAATAGAAGTCTGATTGGAAACTAACCGAGACCACTTCAAAAGATGGGTACTAGAGTGGTTCCTGGTCCCGGATCAGAACCAGTTTTCTGGTATTCAAACTGAAAAATGTATTCCACAATTCCAGATTATTGGGTTCACTCCACAAAATGTGAATACACCACTATACTTCTAGGTGTAATAAAAGATACAACAAAACATCTAAAAAGCAAGAATAAATGCAACATTTTACCCTGCCTGACCTAGACAGAGACTTATTAAACATAGTAGTATGTCTGCAGACGGTTTCACTCGAGGGTTTTTCAATATCTCTGAAATCCGGGCAAAGATATCTTATTTTATGATAAAAGACATCAGGAATGTGATGGAAATCAGGCCTTGAACTTATCTGACCTCATTCCAAACCTACAAAACAGTCGTGATGTTATCAGCTCTGCAGTGTAGTTCCAGTATTCCCCCTCAACCAGAGATTCATCTATTCTAGAGCTCATTATGGCTTCTTCCGCTGCACCAAAACCCACAGTGGGGAATAAAAATGAGGTTTTCTCACTTCAGTGCTTCTCCAAAGGTCAGAGGTTGATCTCCAGGTTTACAGTGGGGGGGTCAAACCACGCCGTCGCCTGCACGACGGAGCTTCTGCAACCTCTTAGCGGAGTCCTCCACCCACGCAAGCTGAGGCTGGTGCGTGCACATCTAGTTTCCGAATCCACTCAAGACAAGGATGGGAATGAGAGCACAAATAAACAAAAGTAGAACCACATTGCACCATGGGAATGAAAACACCACCGAGCTGCAACATCTGTTGCACCGAGGGAGGAATGAATGAAGGAGAGGCTATTGGGTGTATTTATTCATTGCCGGAGCGCTCCCATCCATCTTCTGGTGACGGCGTGCCTCACGCACATGTGTTTACCCCCTTTCTTTTAGGATGACGGTGGTCGAGGGCAGATGAGAGCTCATTTACAGGAAAGAAGGAAGTTTTAATGAAATGTTGCACTGATTCACAAAGTATTTCCTACTGACACACGGGCGGGGGTGGTTGAGGAGCTCTGATGATGTCAGCCGCTGTGCACTTGTTGAGCAACAACGCAAAACCTGCAGATGAATGAGGCCGGAACATGACGAAGCTCATCGTGGAGTAAGAGTGATGCTGAACAAACAAAAATCTGAATGGGATGGGGGTTCATCCTTGAACAGGGAGATTCCCATTAATGTGAATCACACCGTTTGTGAATGAAGGTGGACTTACATGTGCAAAGGGAGCAGGTTATATTGTATAAATTGTTAAATAACAACCTGTGGGACTAAAACCTCAGGCAGATCTCCCACAGAGCATTAGCTTATTGGCTCAGTCGCTTAAATTAAAGACCTACTCTGATTTTGCTTCGGCCATTTTTAGCCCAAAAACACAAAAACAAAGAAAGTTGTTCTTGAGGACATAGTTTCTGCAAAGAAATTCACCTCTGAGATTCGGGTGGTAGGCACGTCCACACATTCTTTTTTTTCTTTTGTATCAATATATATTAACTCTCGTTAGTTATACAAGAATAAAGGAAGGTATCAGGGGGTAGCTTGGAGTTGCTATAGCAACTGCAAGGTTTGGCAAAGCAACCCCAAATATATAAGTGGCAAAATCTAATGCTTTATTTAAAAAAATGTTCAGTGCACACTTTTATTACATGTCATCCATTGAGTGTTTTTCATGTTTACCCATTGTTTTTCTGTGTGTTAAGATGTTACACTGAAAACAGTAGGTGATGCATGCAGTAGCAGTCTGTCAACAGAGAGGGCGCATGCGAGTTTCCGTTTGTTACTAATAAAGTTTATTGAATAAGAACCCACTTTCTTTTTGCTTTAACTGACTGTAAAAATTTTAACAATAGTTTGTTTAATGTTTACATGTTAACTATTTGTTTACACAAAAAAATGACAATTGTATCACTTTCACCTACACAGGTCTCATAGCTCAGTAGTCATCTATCTTTATTTTTAAATTTTACTTCATTTTCATATTATTTAAAGGACAAAAAACATGTGTTTTTGTTGCCCTTTTCCAACTTTAAGCCCCTGCCCCTCAAAAATCCTGCGCACGGCCCTGGTAGATGGGTCTGTTGGAGTAACCCCTACCGCACTTCCCCTCCCCGTTGATGAGAGCTCTGTTTATAGGCTAGCTTACAGCCCCTCACACCTCTAGCCTAACAAAAATGGCAAACAAAATCAGAGCTAATAACAGTCTGAGGCAGATGCCAGCTAAGACGAGGAAAATTAATCTAGTCATCCAAGAGTGAAACGGGGAACTTGTGGCCCCGCCCACCGAATTTTACATCACGAATAAAACATTTTCAAAACATCTTTTTTTTTTGTCAGCTCTACAATTCAGTTTTAAGCTTAATTTTACTTATATCTGTCCTCCATCATCAGAAAAATGCATGATAAAAACACAAACTCCATTGAAGTGGGTCTTTATAGAGTAATCCAATTAACTTGTTTGTATTTAATGAGACTAAAAAGTAGGAGGAGCTTAATTTCATTTCCCCCTTAAACACCCAAAAGCACCGTCTCGAGTCAGGTTCAATAAACTAATAACATAAACCAAATTATAACTTGAATAACTCTTTAGAAAATCAATAGTCAGAATTAATCTATAAGCTTCTAATTTGACAAATTTAACTGAGTGAAATACAAAAGCTTTTGATTTGAAATTATTTCAAATTTTAACTTAACAGAAGGTTTAAAAACTTGTAATCATGCAGATGAAACTCCAAGTTTGTTTACTTTTAAGACCTTTTTAGCAATCGATTTTAATCCCATTTTTAAAATAATAAATGAAAAATGCTTTTTCTGCAGCCTATTGCCTCGATGAGTAATAACCACAATTTGGTTGAGCGAGCAGTTACTGCTTATACATTTTTTCGTCATACTCTTAACATGTTGTGGGGGAATATTGTGAATTGGAGTAAATATTGAGAGTCTGTGTGTTTATACGTGTGTGTGTGTGTATTTCTGTCTGCTAAGTGAAACTGTAAATCAAACTCTATTGTTTTTTGTTTCTCTTTTGCTTTGCCATCTGTTCTTGCATGTACATGGAAAATAGGACCTCCTTGAAAATGAGAGTTTTCATCTGAAGGGACCAATCCTTATTAAACTTTACCTGTTAACATAAATATATTTTACATAAAAAGTTAAGGTTTGAAAGTTTTAACTTCATCAGTTCTTAAAATTTTTTTCTAATTAAATGAGTCATGTGACTAACGACCAGATACCACGTTTTGGCAACACAAGAGGTCCCACAGCATCACGCAGCTCATCAAAAGTTGTGTCATGTGGAATTGTTGGATCCACAGCTTCTCTGTAAAATCATCAACCAGGAGAATTTCCCAAAATCCTCAGCAGCCACTCAAACGTAGCTCACTGCTCCTTGTCCTGAATAAGACGCCGACGTCTCCTTTGATAGATGACGATGAACGCTAGTGTCATGGCAGAAATGTAAAGTATCCACTGTAAATCAAAGTATTGTTCACGTCCGTCGCCTTGTTTTTTTAATGAATTATCGCATGAGTTGGTTTGTGTTTATTTGCATAATTCTGATTTAACGGATTTAATGTAATTGCAAAATTGTGTTTTGTCGACATTTCTAGGTTTTTGTGAAAGTTTTGTGCATGTGTGCAATAGAAAGCCCCCAAAAACAGTCTGTTCTAAAATAAAATGCATCTGATCGGTCCTTTATCATCTATTCATAACATTTTTATGTGGGGTGGGGGCTTCGTTTAGGACTCACTCCGATAAAAAATGTGTTTTGGTGTTTTTAATGTGTCCTTGTGGCATTTTTCTGGTGACATATATGAAGAAAATTAGGCAAGACTGAGTATTTCTTTATTCAAACCCTTGGAAATCAGGAGAAAAATAAAATAATGTTTGAAAATGATGGAGAGGGGAAGGGGGGCGGGGTTGCTCTACTTTAGTGACCCTGCCTACAACTCAAAGGTGAATTTCTAATGAACTACTGTAGAAATTACATAAAAAAAACCAAAAAAAAACTTATTGAATTATTTTGGCTAAAACTGGCATAATTATAATTAAAAGATCACTGGGAACACTTTTACAATACATCAAAAGATAATTGAAGTGGCAATTTAAGTCCACTATATTATTAAAGCTCAAATTTGTGCATTATTGGTTCTTTTTAAGGACAGGTGGACAGTTTTGAATCCTTCCATGAAACTCAAATTTGTTTTTCTCTTCCTGACCTGAAGACGTTGGCTTCAAGCTGGCCACCATATGGCCTTAATTTAGTGCGATTTCTAAAAATACAAATGGAAATAAACCTTCTCTCTACGTTTTGTTGTTTATCGTTTTGTAAAAACAAAAACACCAACCAGATGCTACGTTTAGAGGGTTGCTTCATCCCAATTAAAGCTCTTAAGCAACATCTAAACCAGCTAACATCTTTATCAACAATAAACAGCCCGGACCTGATCCAAGAAGGAGACCGCTCCTTTAGAGCCGCGTATAAATTTTCAATCCGGCCTATAAATTTCGTCTGTCGGGCCGACATCCTCCCAGCGTTTCCTCCTGGTACATCTGCACGGCTGGCAGAGGAGCAAGTGACACAGCATTCCATCCCGCTCTTCTATTAAATATTTACACGCTCGTGAAACATATAAAACTAACCGCCGGCGCTCGCGTTGCAGCGCAGCAAAGGAGTCGGGTTTAATGTGGCTCTCATTCATTTCCTAGAATATCTGCGTTAACTAAGAACTTATAGATTGATGGGCAGAGAAGACGGAGCAGGACAGGGAGAGCTTGGTGCCAAACGGAGGCGCAGACCTCCCAGGAGGAGGACGTACTTTAATGCTTCGTCTGACTCGTCCAATAGATTATCTACAGAGAGGTTCTAATGAGAGCTTTTGTTTTATTTTAAGCAGAAGCGTAATTCAAAGTGCAGTGACTGTGTTTGTGTGTCGATATTTTCTAAAGCTGGCAGACGCGCATTAGTCATAATCTAATTATGTCCCAGTGTTGTGCAGGGCGGTGTGACAAATTAATATTTGCTGTCTAGCAAAAACAACTCATTGGCAAAGTTTCATGTAGTTAGATTAGAAGTCCTCAAGATCTATGGGTTTGAATTATGCAAAAGCAAGTCGCCACACCCTAGAAATGATTGTCTCCCTCCCCTATAAGACAGAACAGATCTTTTTAAGTTTTTTTTTGGATAAATATGGCTATATATCATATATAAACAAATCTATCAGATGTCACTATTTTTGGTGCACGTCCAAAGCCCTCATAAATCACTGTCTTCTGGGAGGAATTATTACAGAATAGTATTTTCTCTCAATGATTCTACCTACAAGTACATATTTTGCATTAGTTACCATAAATGCGTTATAATAAATTGTTGCTCACAGTCTGTTTAGACACATTGTAGAAAAAGAAAAAAATGTAATGTATCACACTAATCAAAACGAATTGTCTGTGTCTTAGCTTTGTGTCCTCTAATTTATAACTTTATAGTGATAACCAGCAGTAGCTTAGGGGTTGCTAAGTGATTGTAAGGAGTTGCTCATTCATTTTTATGTAAAATGACATTTCCAAGAAGGAAAATAGCAAGAACGCTTTTTCATATGATCCTAATTAAGGTTGAAGTGTGGTATAAAAACAAGCAATAGTTTATTTAAGAGTTGCAGTTGAGAGTCCACAGTGGTAGGGTCAGAGCAGGCCTCACTCGCCTTGGCCGCTTCTATTTTGACTCTCCACGTGAATTTG
Organism: Oryzias melastigma; assembly: GCF_002922805.2. Classification (NCBI taxonomy): domain Eukaryota; kingdom Metazoa; phylum Chordata; class Actinopteri; order Beloniformes; family Adrianichthyidae; genus Oryzias; species Oryzias melastigma. The sequence continues at coordinate 14,198,991 of NC_050534.1, read as the reverse complement.
CTGCTCGTCCAACAATGTGTTCGTAGGTTTGACTGTACGATACTGCAGGAGCTGCATCCTGTGGAGGGATTTTTGTTCATTATTCTAAGCGAAACACTTGAAAAATTGTTGTGTGCTCAAGACATTATTTTGCTCTTGATGCTTGTACATACCCACTCCCAACTCGTCGTATATGGATTTAATATCCGGGCCCCCTCCACGTCACTTTTTGACGTTTTAGGTGTCCCCACCTTGTTATTTTTTGACGTAATAGCTTTTTTTATATATATGTTGACTGTTCCAATTAAATCAGGGATCCCCAACTCTCAGGACGTGGTACTGGACGCAGTAACAGTACCCTAACTGGTGATGGTACCCTAACCTAGTCTGCGTCCGGGGACCCCTAATTTTCGTCTGTGGCTCGATACCAAGTGGCCCTCAGAAATGGTACCAGTTTGTGGCCCGGAAGTTGGGGACCCCACAATGTCTGTAGTCTGGTATCAAGCTGCCCTCGGACCGGTCTGTGGCCCGGAAATTGGGGACTCCTAATTACTGTGTATTCCGGTACCAAGCGGCCCTCAGACTGGTACCGGTTTGGGGCCTCAGAGATTTGGGGCCCCTGATTAGTGTCTGTGGCCCAGTACCAAGCGGCCCTCAGACTGGTACCAGTTCGGGGCCTGGAGGTTCAGGACCTCTGATTAGCGCTTGTGGTCTGGTACAAGCAGCCCTAGGACTGGTACTGGTTTGGGGCCTGGAAGTTGGGGACCCCTGATTTGCGTCTGTGGGCTGTTTCCAAGTGGTCCTCAAACCAGTGCGGGTTCAGGGCCCAGTGGTTGGGGACCCCTGATTAGAGTTTGTGGTGTGGTACCAAGCGGCCCTCGGACCGGTACCAGTTTGGGATTATGGGATTGCTGATTAGCATCAGTGGGCTGGTACCAAGCGGCCCTCGGACTGGAACCGATTTGGGGTCTGGAGGTTGGGGTCCCCTGATTAGCGTCTTTGGTCTGGTACCAAGCGGCCCAGACCGGTACCGGTTCGTGGCCAGGAGGTTGGGGACCCCTGATAAGTGTCTGTGGCCCGGTATCAAGCGACCCTCTGACCGGTACCGGTTGGGGACCCCTGATTTAATAGGAACAGCTAGCACGTCAAAAAATGACTAGTTGGGGAGACCCAAAACTTCAAAAATTGACGCCCGAACCCAATGTCCATTTATGACGAGTTGGGAGTGAGAATGCATTTTTGGAGTAGAAAAATGCTGGAGTCACTAAACATGTCACATATCCAAAAATGAGTCCCTAATTGGTAGACGTTACATGGCTCTGTGCTGCTGCTGAACAGTTGCACCTGAAGTTCAGATCACGCCTGTACTATTGACTTAATGTTGAAAGTGGCCACCACTGACACGCAAATCGCGCTAGGTGTGAACACAGCTTTAGGTTTTTATATATTCCGGGTTGTCAACAAAATTGTCAACAATCTTATTGTTGCTACTAGCAACCCCAAACTACCACCTAGCGCTACCCATGGAAATTCACCTGGAGCAACCCCACCCCCCTTTCCCCTCACAGATGTTGAGAGGTCTCTGTTTACATGCTCTACCGCTAGCTTGTAGCCCCTCGCATCCACAACCTAACACTATCGGTGGAACAAAATTGGCAATCAACAATGAAGCATTTCTCCAATGACGTACATGGATCTAGAGCATGAAGCCCGGGTATTTTTCTTCATCAAAAATACACTTTTCTTCAAGCTGCATTTTCTCTCTGATTCACAACAACAATTCAATTTTAAGCTAAATTTTCTCTATTGTCAGAAAAATGCCAAAAAAAAACACAATTAAAAAAACACAATTTTCATCGAAGCTGATCTTTATTTTTCATTCAGATCAAAGCCACACTCCTAAACAGACCCACGACCCCTCTTCTTGACCTTTTAGCCGACACTGCCTCTTTATTTATTGTCTCAGTCTTCTCCTGAAACCACTGGCTCAGCATTATCTGTGCAAAATAATTAGGCCTGATAAGATAACCTCGGGGTTATGTAGGAGAAGTGGTTCATGTCTGTCATCTTTACTTTTCTTATGAGAATCTCTGTCATGTTTCCCCATAGACAAAGGTGCGACGTAGCCTCCATTCATACCCAGGCACACTAAGTCCTCCTATTCTGCTCCCTTTACAGCATTGGTTTAAGCCCTGGGGTGAATACAAACCATCTGTGTACACAGATATCTGACAGCTCTGTGTGTTGAGCGATGAGTCCCACCTGTACTAAAGCAGAATAGGTCTGGAAAAGTCCTCTGAAGTGGCTTTTCATAAAGGTCACACATGTGCACTCAGGCAGATCCCGGCTTCCTACCTGGGAGAAGTCGTTCCAAACGAGACAAACGAACGAGATGACTCATTCAAATCCAACCAGAGGATAATTGAAGGACGAGCGTCCGTGCTAATGAATGATATCCGCAGCCATTTTCTCTCCCTCTCCGTCTCAATCACTCGCTCACAAATTGATGCTTCACATTCCCTGTCCCTTGTAAATCAAGCATAATTGACAGACAGAAGTGATGAAATGCGAAACACTGCAGCTAAATGACTTCATCAAAGCTCTGCCGGTTAAAACACTCTTTGGCAGGTTCCACAGGCTCCAGCTGAACAGGAAACTTTTGGCTGCTCACTCAAATGGAAGTTCACTCTGTGATAGTTTCACATTTATAGTTTGGTTCATCTACTATATGGTGAGTTTAGGTATAAAATATTACAAAAATACAATAAAACAACTTCTCATAATAGGCAAACTCTGCAGCTATTAGGGAACAAGAACTCTAAAAAATGTAGGTTTGAAAAGAACAGATGCAACATGCATCTTTATTCCTTAAAAGTTCTGAACAGTACATTTGTGAAAGTTATGATTTTCAATGATTGTTAAATGAGAAAAATTGTTTTTAAAAGGGTCACAGCAAAAAAAGCAAGTTTTTTTTTTTTAATAATGCAATATTTTGTTGATATGTATTCTAAAAACTTTTTTGAAGAAGAATATTCAAATATGAAGGTTGTTTTGTTCAGGGAATTTTTTGTGTAATTCTGCCAACAAAATTACAAACCTAAAAAATATTCTAAATAAATGTGTTATAAATATTTAAATAATATATGTTTTTCATCCGTTTTGCATTATAACCTAGTTGTCTGTTTTTCTATAAGCCTAATTTTTATTTAAAGTGTACACAAATGAGCAAAAATACACAAGTTTTGTGATTTTAGTCCAATAAAGAACTTAACCTGATCTATATAAACCATAGCTAAGCTGGCTGCGGTTCATTGTCCTCTTTTTTTACTGCACATGCCTGGAATAATTTGGCCCCACTGGTTAAAAAAAAGAAACATATTTTGTTTATTGTAAACATTGCTTAGTTTCTAAAACCATAAAGGACTCTCCTTTTTTTTTGTTTTGTTTTTTTGAAGTGTCTTCTCTGATATTCTGCAGAGCCTTTCTGTTCCACGGCTCAACTCGGACTATTAAACAGACGGACACACCGGTTTAAAGGTCTGTCATCGAGGTGATTAGATTTCATTATGGTAAATGAAACACCCCATTACTCTTTACTGTCATATAATAAATCCCTTTAGAAACGTCCAGAAAAAAAAAAAAAGATGATCCAGAGATAGCGGAAATGACACCATTGACTTTTGAACACTTCACTGGTTGAAGAAAACTAACAGGTAAGTTGAGGAAAGAAAGAAAATGTGATTTCTGTTAACACAATAATCTACTGTATTTTCATAGGCGCACCAGATTGTTAGGAGCAAAGTCAAAGAATTGTCTATTTTTGATCCTGTGTCATATATAAGGCAAACCAAATTGATAAACTGCCTTGACAGTAGCTCTTTGTAACATGCTAGCCAGGTTAGAAGCGTTAGCTAGGTTAGCATATTTACATTATCAGTAAGTATCAACCTTGGATGCAATTTGTTAAAAAAAAAAAAAAACGACTAATACCGCTAATCAAATGTTACTGTGATTACACCATCTCCCTATCTTGTTAGTAACATAAAAAAAAGTATGATACCAATTCAGGTGGGCCACATTGACACATTCACAATTCCCTTTAACTCCCAACCTTGTTAGTAACGCATAAAAAAACAGAGGGACACCGCTTAAACAACCGTTACTGCGACTTCGCCAACTCCAGTATTTGTTGGAAACATGCAAAAAAAAAACAGTCTGACCCCGCAAAAAATCCGAGCTACCTTAGAAAATTTACTCTAACTTTAACTTCCAACCTTTATAGTAATACGTGAAGAAACAGACAATAGTTTGACTATGCTAACCCTGACTTTGTTAGTAATGCGTAAGAAACAAAATATTTAGTCATGTTAGCAATTTCACAATACCTGTAACTCCCAACCTTGCCTGAAATATTTAAAGAAGACAGACTGATTCCGCTATAACTAACGTTACCTTGACTACGCTAACTTTCAATCCTGTTAATAACATGTAAAAAAGGTCTGATACTGCTATGAATTTGCTGCCTTAGCATTTCACAATTACCTTTAACTCCCAATCCTGTTGGTAAAACGTAAAAAAAAAAGAAAAATAAAGACAGATACCGCTAAAACAAATGTTACGGTGACAATGCTAACTCCCAACTTTATTAGCAACACATAAAAACAGTCCATTACTGTTATATGTTAGCTTCGTTAGCATTGTTTTTTCACAACAACACCTAACTTGAGATTCTGACCGAGTAATGTGTACCTCACAAACTCACTTCAACATCAGTAAGCTCAACCAGAACTTTTCTATATATAAATGGTAAAATGGTAAATGGCGTATACTTGTATAGCGCTTTCTACCCTCCTTCGAGAGCCCTAAGTGCTTCACAGTCACAGACCCATTCTCCCATTCACACACATTCACACACTGGTGGTGGCTCCGCTGCCGAACACTGGCGCCAACCTCCCACCGGAGGCAATTCGGGGTTCAGTGTCTTGCCCAAGGACACTTCGACACATGGGTAGGCAAGGCGGGAGTCGTACCCGCTCACTTCTGATCAGGAGTCAACCGCCCTACCACTGCACCACGGCCGCCCCACATATAAGGTGCTTGTGATAAGGCACACAGTAATTTTTTTTAAAAAAAAGGTTTTTAAGTGCGCCTTATAGTGCGAAAAATACAAGTTGATGTGTGTCATTCATAAATAGCGATGTTATATCACGAGCAATACTCAACAAATAGTGCAGTTTGACAGTATGTTTGGATGGCTGCCATGTTCAGAAGTGATGCAGTGTGGCTGAACAGGAGGAGAATGGAGGAGGGAATGTGGAGCGGTTGGACTCTTCTTGGAAAATCAAGAGGGTCGTGGCCCCCAGCTGAGGCTGTCTGGCAAAGGATCCGTCTGGTTCCTCTTCAGCCAGAGGCTCTCTTCTTCTGACCCGTCATTCTTGATGTCTCCAATAACGGACGCAAGTAATTCAGCTTTAAAAGAAAAAAAAAAAAAAAAGATGTTGAGTCCTGCTGGTGAGAACTGGGCACGCTCAGATATACTGCTGGAGGCACATCCGATACTGTAAAAGGCTGTGGGGTCTGCGATAAAAGAAACATTTAAGGTCATCTTGAGGTATTAAGTGTTGCAAACAGCTGTACTGAAAACGTTCTGGCATTTGATCAAAGCCTGTGAACATAAGCCTCGGTCTTGACTGTAAAGTAAGAACATTGACAGTGCAGAAACCATAGCCCCTACTTGAGCCGCTTTAGATTAAAACTGTCTTTTCTCTTAAAAAAGTATTTTTTATCAAAAGGTTACAGTATTTGGTTCAAATTATTCCATGTTTTTCCATGAAAAACAGGACAAGTTTGCAGCCGTTCACCAGTCACCCCAGGCACTGAAACTCATCACATCCTGTTTTTCCAGTGCCAGCCAGATCGGACAATAGCGACGCATCTCGCCCCCGTGTTTTTCTTCAGGGTGGATTCTTACTGGATGATAGACGGAGCAGTGTCCTCCTGTTTCCCTCTGATGTTTGGGTTCTGGATTATCCCGGAGCTCAGCGTGGTTGTTTTGGGTGGATTCTGCTCTAATCTCGGGCGCTTCTGCCACACTGCGATGAAAGACGGCCTGTTGGTATTGGCTCGGCTCTGAGGCTGACTCATGAGCACAGGTGCAGCAGTTAGAGGGAGACTTTCCACCACTGGGACCAGAACCCTACAGTAATATTTGCATCTTGAAAATTATTTGAGTTATATTATAACATATGTATTAAAATGTCTAATTAGGCTTTCAAAATCTGATTTCACCTTTCCATCTCTACTCTATTTGACAAGTAGTGCTGCCACAAACAATTATTTTAGTAGTCGACTAATCACTGATTATTTTATTCAAAAGTCGACTAATTAAGTCATGCAAAAAGTGAATATAGAAAACACATCTTAGATATCATTAGCTTTAAACTAACTAAAAACTATATATATTCACACTAGCATTATCTACAATAATGCTAGTGTGAAAGCTACAAGCTGAATCTGGCTGATGAAGATGCTAGTGACGATAGCTGAAGATGCTGAAATTGATAAATTGATAACTAAAAACGCTAAAGCTGGTAGCCAGCTAAAATATAAGACAAATACCAAATTGGCCTAAAAAAATAGTTAGCCAAAATAGCTAGCATGTAGCTGAAATGTTTAGCAAAACACCAAAAAATTCCAAATATATATATATATATATTTAAAAAAAAAGCCAAAATTGGCCAAAATAGCTAGCATGAAGCTGAAATATCAGGTTAACTTTAAATTAGCCTAAAAAAACAAAAAAAGGCTTAAGTTGGCCAAAAAAGTTAGCATGTAACTGAATATTAGCTAAGCTCTAAAATAGCCTTAAAACAAACAAAAAAACCTAAATTTGCCAAAATATCTAGCATGTAGCTCAAATATTAGCTAAACACCAAAATAGCCTAAAAAAACAAAAACATAAAAAATAAAAATCTTAATTTAGCCAAGACAGCTAGCATGAAGCTGAAATATTAGATAAACTCTAAAATAGCCTTAAAACAAAAAAAGCCTAAATTAGTCAAAACAGCTAGCATGTAGCTGAAATATTAGCTAAACACCAAATAACCTAAAAAACAATAAAAAAGTATCAAAAATTAGCCAAAATAGCTAGCATGTAGCTGAGTTATTAGCTAAACACCAAAATAGCTACAAAAAACAATGAAAGAAATCCAAAATTAGCCAAAATAGCTAGCATGTAGCTAAAATATTAGCTAAGCTCCAAAAAAGCCTAAAAAACAAAATCCTAAATTAGCCAAAACAGCTAGCATGAAGCTGAAATATTAGCTAAACACCAAAACAGTCTAAAAAACCTTAATAAATCCCCAAATATTCCAAAACACTAGAATTATGCCATAACTTTCTACTTTGCTACACTCTAACTCCATATAATATAAAGTAATGACTAATCAACAATTAAATTAGTCATCGAACATTTTAATAGTTGATTAGTCATCGATTAGTTGACTAATTGTGGCAGCCCTACTGACAAGGCGAAGGCGTTTTTTAATACAAATCAGTCACTAGGCCCTTTGTGGTAGGATTTTGCAAACTTGACAAGCTCAGCCTCTGCAGCTTTGCTTTTTGTTGTTCACACGGATTCTGTATCTAAAAACTGGATTACCTTAAAAAAACAGTTGTCAGGGCTAACCCGTTGGAAAAATCCAACAACATGCCTTTTGACAGCATGTCTGCCTATTGAATCGTAGCCTTTCTCTGCCACTAAACCCCACAGTCACGCAGTGTAAAGACACGTCGATGAACACCTGCATGAATGGGACGGGTTTTATTGGGCTTTTGTGGGGCAGCGTTATGAATCATTCGATACAAAAGTTAAGGAGAAACGCGGTTTTCAAGGAAAATATGTTGGGCAAAGTTTAATCTGGCCGCCTCACAGTGTGCAGCCTCTAATCCTGCCAGACAACTCCTATATTTTCCGCTCGAGCGGACAACAACATGTTTTGATGGCGTCCATTGAGCGTCATCCGTGTCAGGGTGGAGGATCTACTGCTTTGGCCCTGTACCTGCTGGGGCGCTCGGTGCTTTACTGGACATTTGCCCCTCTGGGGAGCACTCCTGACGAGGAGGGTGGGGATTAGCTCAATCCTCCCTCTCTCCGTCACCCCTTCCAAGTCGACACTTCGCAGTCAAACAAAGGCTCAGGGACTGTGGGCCTCAGGCCCCTGGCGCGCTGCTAATCCCATTCCAGCTGGACAACAATCCGTCTGGCCGGTGGCCCCCGCCGGGCCTGTAAGCCCCTGGTAAGAGGCTTGGAGAAGTCAGACAGCTCATCAAGGATGAGGACTTAATTAGCCATGCGAAGTCAACCTGGCTAATTGAAAAGATTCGACCTGCCAGAAGAGAGACTTTTTTTTTTCTTTTCTCAAGGTGTTCTGTTGCCAGGTGCAGAAATATGCATTCTGCCTCTTCATGAAAAAAAGGTTCCAGCTTGTACAGTTTAATGGGGCTGGCAGAAGTATGCAGTAACAAGTCTTTAAGTGTTTTGCTGGTTTAGTCTTTCGTGACAAGCTGAATGAATTCGGTCACAAAGGTAACTAAGGCAGTGGAAACACACTTGACTTATATTTGCCTTGATTTACATGCACTCGTCAGCTCGCATGTGCCAAGAATCCTTCAGATGTGCTTGGAGACGAAACAAACCAAAGCTGGCAAAGTTTGTGTACCCGAGTTGAGCTGATGTCACAATTCAGTCAGCACTCAAGGCCTCGCCGAAATGCAACAGAAACCCTCCCTGACCCCTCTCTCCCCTCTCTATCAACGCTCTGTTTAGGCACGCCATCAGCACTCCAGCGTAATGTGTTTAAAAACGCTGCACTGGCTCAAACTCACAGACTTTGTAATGCATTTCGCGGCCCTCCATTTCTCTCCCCCATAATGTGTTTGAATATGCCAACTAAACATGCTGTTCAAAGAATGCCACACTCCACCTTGAACTGTTTGAGAGCACACACCACCTCTTTCTTTGTGCAATTTGTTTGACGACGCCGGCCTCTCAGGCTGCACTTACTTTTAATGTGCATCCGCAATGTCACACTCTCACATAGTGACATGCATGCATTGTAATTTTCGTCTTTTGAGCGTACAACTGATTAAGGCCAATTCACCAGGCACTCACCGCTTCCATTAGCATTTATAAACTTAGGTGTAATGAACATTCATGAAAGATGGAAACAAAAGAATGGATTCTCAAAATTGCTTAAAAGGGTTGTTGAATATTTATTACAATTTGATATTTCGGGCTTCGTTCAATAAGTAAAACGTATTTAATCCAATCCACAAATGGATGTTTGAAGGTTTAAATAATTACACGGATGTCTACTAATTTAGGCCTGCAGACAAACGTTGCAGAATCAATACATCAAGAGTTGCTTGTGTTGAATTTTATGCAACTGGCAGATGGTGCAAAGTCACAACCATCTGGCAAACATTTGATTTTTTTCGTTTAGGAAAGGGTAATTTTAGACACATTGTTGGTATTTACCATCGTCGAATGCTGGTGGATAGTGTATAAAACATTCAACAAGTGTCAGTATTATTATGCTGGACAGAACGGAATATACATCCTACAGTTTTATAAAATATAAAATATCTAAATTAAATAAAACTTTTTTGTATAATGAAATGCAGGGAAAAAAGCTGAGGCAACAGTTTTTAATTTAGCCTATGATCTATGTTAAAAAAGTTTTAAAGATATTGCTTTATGACCATTGATATTAATATATAGACATTTGGAAATAAAAAGGCTTAATTTTCTAACAAAAAAAGCAACCCAAAATGTATATAATACTAAGTAAACAAATATATTAAAAATGCATAAAAATGTTCCTGGATCTCCAAAACACTAGGAGGCACAGTAACTATCAGGAAAAACAATGACTAGAGGAGTTTACAAAAAAAATGTCTTACCATTGACTGTATATAGAGAAGTGGACATAGCAAAAGTGATGTCATCCATAGAAAACAACTAATTTCGGTTCCAAACAAATGAGGTCAATTCAGTCGCCATTTTTCCCCTCTATGCCCAGATATTGTCCGTAAACACTGATTGGTCCATGTTTATCTACATTTCTATGGCAACCACTCTCTCCAATCAGTAGTGAGCATCTTAGAAGGCCACACCCCTTCTGTTAAAAGCGGGCTCAGGAGAATTTGTCAAACACTTTAAACATGTGATGTGGGGCCATTTTCTATAAGTGAGGCATCCGATTGGTCAGTTTATAACTTGAATAACTCATGCTAGAACAAAAATATATTAAAAAAAAATTAGGATTATCAAGAAAATGTTAAATAAACATATCATAAACAAAATAGCTGCTGATTTCTCCAAAGTTGTCTATGGGATTTTGAGTTTATGGGACCATGGGGACAGAGTGACCCCTCCCCCGTGGAGTTTCAAATAACTCCACGGGGGAGGGGTCACTCTGTTCCGTTCTCGAATAGTTTTTTTTTTTTTTAACCATTGACATTCCAGGCGTTTATGTCATTCATTGGTTTGTTTTGGGCCAAACTGAAGATTGTTTTACAGATCTAACATTAAAAGTACTACAAAAGTCTAGTCTTAGCAAGAATGACCAAATACACAACAGGCACAAAAAAAGCAGTTCCAAGGTAAGAATTTGACAAATTTGAATCTAAAATGACTGATTATAAGGTTTGTGAAAACTCAGATGAGCTCATCAGATGTGAATCAATCACCAGCACTGACAATAATAAGCTACAGCCAATACATACAAATACATTTGAACTAAAAGTGTTGAGTAAAATTAACCTTCTGTTCCTCAAAGTAGACTTCATTTATGTTTAAAATGTTCCAGTGTGTTTACATTACAGCACCAAACAACTTCTCTACAAAGTTTTGTTGAACCGTGACTTCTACACGGTAAAAATCACCACAGAGACTGCATGCACTTTCCTTAAACCGTCTATTTCCATGGCAACCAGTTACTGGGACATGGTCTTCCATGCGGAAACGATGACAGGAAACACTACGAGAGCCAAAATTTCCCACATGTGGGTCTTTATTAGAGTGAACTGAACTATGAAAGCATCCAATACAATTTTGTCATGTTCAACATCTGCGGCACAAGTGGGAAGATTGTGGATTTAGTAGCCTGCCAGACGGTTCTGTTCAGTTCACCCATGAAAGACGGTGTCTGTGCTTTAAAATTCAGAATAACCATTTCCCTCAAACTGAGACAGTTACATGTAACACCAATAACAACCAAAACACTCCAGCATTTGTTAAATTTAAGCTGCATTTCTCAATTTCCTTAATGTATCCAACTTATGCCTGTAAATGAAATGTGACAAAGAGCAGTTAAAAAAAAAAAAAGTTGCTCAAACTCAATAATTTGTTAAGCTCATGTAAAAAGTAATATTTTGCACAAAAAGTGTTTACATTCTATTGACTAGCATAACTCTTGAACCATTTACGCAATGAATGCTGTTCCAGCAAACTGATTCAAGAAAAGCATTCTTAGTTTACTTTAGCAACCAACTATTGTTTATATATTTCATGACCGACTTTCTGCTTTTGTACAATAACCGGTATAAGCCCAACGACACAATTGTTTTGTGATATTGGGCCTTAAGTAAATTACAATACAGTATGCTAGACTAAGTATGAGCCAACTAAAAGGTTTTTCTTCATTGTTATTGCAAATTAGCACTAAAATGAACTTTAACTTGAACTAAATCGTCAAGAATGTGTATCGTTGCATCCGTAGTAGATTGTACAAACCAGTTAATATTGTTTCATTTTTTCAACAGTTTTCATTGTGACCTCAGGAGTTCACACTTATATATTCGTACCTCCAACCACCGTTTCTTCAATACAAGCCCAGTATTGACCCATCATCAACCATCAGCTAAGAAGACGGTGCTTTTCATAGAGTTATGAAACTGTGTCTAAAGAAGTCACAAAGCGTTTGAGCCAAACATGGATCCATCACTCACTACTAGTGAAGATGACTATAAAGTAACTTTTAACTGTACGAAAGGATTTTTTTTTTCTCATTTATGACTAATAAAAAAATCCTTCCTTCTGCTACAAAGGTTACCCTTATTTTAAACTCCATTCAGTCCGGATGCCAGATTAATCCTATCGTCCCACACATCTTTTGTCTGTTTAATATTAAATGCAATGCTTCTAGAAGCAGCTGAAATAACACCACCGGTGTTTGAAGCAATTAACCTTTCCCGCTGTGTAAATGGCCCAAGGGAGGGGGTGAGGAAAAAAAAAAGAAAGTCAAGTGGGAAATAAAATCTGTCTGCATGCTCCATTCACTTGGAGAGAACACGTGAAATGATTTGAGGGGAGCCCGGCTACGACGCGTGTTGACAGTGTGTTCTCCGTGGCACCACTTGGGGTTGATATGAGGAAAGCGGAGGCTGATTGTAAATGAAATCAGCCAGGTTGGGCATAAACACCCCTCATTCCTGTGAATGAACCCCCCACCACCCTAATCCCCTTCTCCTTGTATTGCCTCCTGAAGACCACATATGCTCACGTTTTCTCGGACTCCCACACATACACACACTCCGAGGCTTAATATCCCCTTTACCTCCAGCCCTACCTAGAAGCTTAATACCCGCCGCTTGATAATAGAGAACTGTGTCGGATTCGTGCCTGCAGGAAGGAGCCATGAAATTACCTTCCAATGCATCAATCGCTGCGGCACAAAGCTGCGGGGAAATCACAGAGAATAAAACCCATTGTTACAAGTCAGGCTTTTAAGACAGAAAGAAGAGATGATGAGAGCTGATATATCACGGAATAGTACGACTATTCCTCTAAGTTAGAGCTTTGCAAAAATCCAGGTCAAGCTCTTTTCATATCTTTGAGGTCTTGGAGGAAACTCTTGAGCATGTGATTATGTATTAAACCCCAACTGCAGGAGACACAGAGTCCTTAAGTGAAGTGTTTAAGTCTTCAACTGGTTTGAGTTGAGATAATCTTGCCTTTGTCTTCTCGGAGGCCAAACTTGAAGTTGCAGCCATGAAACTTGGCAACAACAAACTGCAATTACCTTTCCTTTGAATAACATGGAGACCTGTTACACTGACACAGTGGCATTCTGTGACCCTGAACACTTAAGGTAAAAGAGTTTAACTCGGAAGGTCTCTAATGGGGCAAAGGTCGGCGTGTCATGTTTGTCCTGCCTGCAGTGAATAGAGACAGAGCAAGGTGGCGATGGACAGATGCCGGCAGGTAGACAGGTAGACTGATAATTAGACGGATGGGTGGATGCTGGGCTCAATCTTATCAGGAAGGAACAACAGGAAACCAGAACATTTTTGAGCTCCAGACACTCAGATTGAGCACATTTTCACTTTAGAAGAGTAACATGGTGCTTAAAAGGCTAAAAATATGTATGTTAATGGTTAATATTGAGCTTATTGAGGTTAGCATAGTCACTACAATGTTTCCTTTAGAGGTTTCAGTCTGTTTTCTATGTCTTGCAAAAAAGATTAGGAGTTACAGGTATTGTGAAGACGCTAGTGCGGCTAATGCTTCTAACGTGGCTAACATGTAGCTGTGACAAACTGTAAATCTCATTTTAAAGTTTGAGACAAAGTTGAGACTTAGCAAAGTCACAGTTTGTTTGTTTTAGCAGTATTGATCTGTTTTAATACGTGTTACAAATAAGGTTGGGATTTACAGGTATTGTGAATATGCTAACGCAGCAAACGCTTCCGAGCTTGCTAACATTGACTTGAGTCTGACTGTGTGCATGTTTTTTTTTTTTTTTTTAAGATTTACTAGTTGCTGTAAATATGGCTCACCCTTAGCGTGTTACAAACAAGTTTTAGAGTTACTGTGAAAGTGGTAAAGTCTGACGTTTGAAGTCTGGTGTTTGGACTCATCTTTGACCCTTTTTTCATTCAATCCACCTTTTACTTTGGTACACTTAATGATGACATAACTTGCTCTACTGTAATAGACCATTCAGTGATGATGCACATTACTGTGCAGTAATTACAGTAACTGGTCAATAACCAATATTTGAGGACAATGTTCATTTGCAGTAAAAGTAATTAAGTTGCCTCTTAAATTTTAAATAGCACTTAACCCTGTTCAAATGTTTGATTTGAGAGAATTAGCATAGGTTACCAGCTGTTAGACACCATAAGATATGTCTCTCCATCCTAAATACTGGATTTTAGTGCTTCAGGCATTTCTCTTAGTTGTCCAATTCAGTTTCTTTCTTAAAATTTATACCATGATTGGCACTGATCCGATAGATCAGCAGTCTTAAACTATTAAATGCAGAGAAACGGTCCATTAAAGACACTAATTTCAACTTACAACAAAAAGAAAGTCCAGGATTTTATTATTTTTTGCACAAAGGAGCTTTAAAAGGTTGGTAATGGAGACGTTTTAGATACAAAGAGGAAGGCAATATTTGATCAAATATTTATTTTGCTGCCGAAACAGAAGCAATTATCCCATAACTGTCCGCAGGCTGTGAATGACTTTAGCGGACTTGGAGGGCTCTGTCATAGAGGCTAAAGTCTACGCCAGAATCGATTGACTTCTTATTAACACCGACTGACAGCCATTTGAGACGGGTCGATCCAGAATCGCCACTGACATTGACCCAGTTCCCTTCTTGCATGAATCCTGCCACCAAAGTCCATCATGGCCACAATCAACAACAAAAGCCTTCGGGGCAAAATGTGCACACATTGATCGTCGAGTGCACGTGCACAGTATTGCTCGTGCACTGAACCTCGTCGAAAAACTCCATCATTTCTGCTCCTCTGTTACCAATTCTCCATTATGGTTTGATTGAAGCAGAGCAGATGAACGACTTAGCAGATTAAATATTTATTCTTTGCTGTTAAAAGTTACAAAATGGAAGATTTTTTTTTTGTTTTAAGAATAACTGGTTTTGATCGCTTCTGTTGGTTGGTTAAATGAAACCAAACAATGACTGATAAATCACATCTTTAGTGTTACAGGAAGTGAAGTCTTAACCAATAATACTTTTATTGCTGCTATGACACAACTGTGCTTATAATTACAACTCAACACATAATCAAATGATTAAAATAAATCCTTCAGTGGTGCAGAGTAACTTAATATTATTGTATTATTAGTATTTCTAGTTTTTTTCTACTAAAAGATTTGAGCATGAATCCTGAGTCAAAATAAATTAATGAATAGTGAATCACAAATATATCATAAAAAATAAAAGTATTTGCACATCTTTAGACCACAATTCAAATGGCTTCTAATAAATTGGGTAATTTTTGCTCTGCTTTACCATTTCTTGAAAGTACTAGTATGTAGAGGTTTAACGAATAATCAACTTAATCAATGAATCGATTCCTATCATCTCACCAGATTGATCTCTCTAAGGCAAGTTTTAACCAAATTGACCCAAACCATAATAAAATCATTCAAAATGTAAATAAAATGATTGTAATGATATCGGATGATACTATTTGGATTAAGGAACAGTAGATTCATTTTACTATAACATAAAAACGACAATCACAGCAGACACGTGATGGTAGCTATAAATGATCAAGCCATCATTCCAGTCCAGTGTGTAGAAACACCTTGAATTTTGTGACCATACGGTGTGGTATGATGTGCTAATAGTGTTCCCTTTGTGTTATTTTGACGTGGAAAAACAACAGTGGTTTGAACTTCATGATAATAATACGTACAGTAAATGGAGTATACTTGTATAGCACTTTTCTACCTTCCTTGAAGGCTCAAAGCGTTTTACAGTCACAGACCCATTTACCCATTCACACACTGATTGCCGAACACTGGCGCCAACCTTCCACCAGAGGCAATCAGGGGTCCACAGATGGGCAGGCAAGGCAGGAATCAAACCACCGATCTTACGATCAGGAATCAACCGCCCTACCGCTGCACCACGGCCACCCTGATTGGATTTGCTATTAATTCTTGTTTAATTTAATCTTAGTTTTCTTGCAAGAAATACTAGGAATCTGGAAAACTTCCCCTGTACTGTTCAGTAGCAGGTATTAATCTCCGAGTCACACTGGTTGACCTTTTGGCTAAATTTTATGTCAGTGAATCCAACTTCCGAGTCATCACATAACCACCCCTACATGTCACTTTTTGATGTTGTGGGTGTAAAGCCAACTTGTCGGTTTTTGACATGCTGGCTGTTCAAATGAAATATCGGGTCCCCAAACTCCTAGTCGCAAACCAGAGTCCAAAACCAGGACTCAGAGCGCACCGGTACCAGGTCACGCCTGGTATTGCATCCAGGCCCGATTCATGCCTGGTACCGTATCTGATGCTGGTTCAGGTCCGGTCCTGCATCTCGGTTGGGGCGCCAGTACTGGGATTCGGGTCCCAAGGACCAATCGGTGTCCGGTACTGCAAGTTTTACAGTCAGCACGTTAAAAAATGACAAGTTGGAGACACCCAAGGCATCAAAAAGTGGCGTGGAGGGGTCAATAGGTAACGACACGAGGATGAGAACGTGTTGGTGAGTCGGATCTTTCAAAATGAGCCAACATGGATCGACCACAGATCATGATATGAATCTTTTTAACTTTATGGAAACTATAAAATGAGTCACACTAATATTCATTTCTGTCAACAACTTTGTTGCTTCGTCAGTTTTGTAAACAAACTTGCTAAAAGAAAGTGGCGATTGTAATCCAGATGTACAGACAACAGTTACATCACAGTTTGACAAGTCAAAGAACAGCAACATGTTTTTATGCTCAAGAACCAAACTTTTTGTTTGGAGCTGTTGTTGCTAAATTTAAATGTCAAGTTTTGCTGATCCATAAACCTAAAATTCTCATTCTGTTGGAGACGAAATGACACCTGAAACAACAAGAACGCTGGAACCATTTTTATCTTCCTGAAAATGACAACCCAGATGACAGCTGACATGCATTCATATCCAGAATAAATTGAACGTCAGTGATTCTGTAAGTTCCGGCGGAGCGTTTGTTAGCTAAATTATTTCAGCTCTGTGTGCTGCTGCTTTTCGCTTTTGCTCAGTTTTGCAATTTCAGCATGTCATCCCTGTTTTTCCCCTCTGTTCAATCTATCGTTTCCTGTCAAATCAACAGTTTGCGCCGTCACACCATTGCGACTTCGCCCAACGTTTCCCTCTCTTTCTCTCAGCCCACACCAACTCGTCCTCCTCCCGAGGGACTCACTCCAACAGACAGGACCAATTTTCTGCTAATTGGGCCTCAGGAAATTGCTCCTCGTTTTAATTTACTGTCGGACAGCCATGAAGACATGTGATCCAGCTCTCCCTGTCTCGCAGGTGAGAGGATGAGAGAACCTCGACTTCCCATCACATAAAAAAAAAAAAAAAACTCAGAAACAAAAGCCCGGTTGAAAGGTTAACTCACCGTGACGGCTGTGTAAGCTGGATACAGCACCGTTCAGGGCGGTGGGTCACATGCTCTCCCAGTAGAAACGTGCCTGTAAAATATTTGAAAAAGTGAGCAGGAACAAGCAGGCCAGACAGGGTTTTTCACCAAACACCGTCTGTCACAATATTATTCAAACCACCCGGCGTTGTGGCGCACGCTGTCCAAACAGGAACTGTGTTCATTGGAAACAGAATTAAGATTTTGTATCGGGGTGAAGACAGCCGAGCAGTGAGATCACCAAGATCAGATGACAATATCTAACAAAGCTGCATCGTGCGGAGGGCTGTCCCGATAAGATTAATCGTCATGTGGTGACAAAACCAACACAAGGGCCATTACATTAGCAAAACAGATTCCTATCTTAGTAATTACTGGGGGGAAATGTGGGAAAATCTACACCAGACTTTAGATTTTAAAACCAAGATAAATGAGGAAGACACTTACGCTCATTACAGAGACATTAAATACCACTCAAGATGCTCTTCAAAGGAAATACATGAATCAACCATAACAATGTGGTCCTTAATTTAGCAAAATTATAAATCCAATTAACCTCCAATGTGAAAAAAACAAGTGGAGTTAATAGAAAAGTAAGTAAAGTAAAAAATGAGACTCATTAAAAGATTCATATAAAAGTTGGTTAAGAACAATTTGGATGGTCGATTTATTTATTTATACGTTTTGGCCAAAAGGTGGGCCTATTAAGAGGGAAATTCACACACTAAAATCACAAATTCTTCAAATAAATGTAGCAAATAGATATTTCAAATTTTCTCAAACCTTTGATATTTGTTCAGAAGTGTAAGAAGTTAATTAGAACTATTGTGAGACAAACTGCTGGTGAAAAACGCCTAAACCAACACATAAACCAAAGGAATTTATTCTCAGCATGCATATTGCTTCAGATCAGGATTTATTAATCCTCTTGACAGTCCTAAAATGTTCTTGGTAAATACATAAATCCACACGGTAATCGCTTTCTTTAAACTGTTTGTGCCAACTTTGAGTTTGCAATGAGGCGAACCTCTAAAATCTGACAAGTCCTGAATCCAGAAAAGAACATCAAAACATTTTGATTTGGCTAATATTGTAGATTCTGGCCACAGTAGCCCGGAGGAGCCCATTTGTTTGGAAGGGAAATTGCACCAATGTATTTGGTTTGGTTCACCCTTAGTAGACACATATGGGTGTTACGGGATTGTGGGTCGTCCAGGCTTGTGGAGGGTCTAATAGGCTGCACACACCTGAACCAGGTAATCAATCATGAGTAGGGTATCTAGAAATCATGCAGACACAGCGACCCTCGAGGACTGGAATTCCTATCCCTTCTCAAGTCGTTAGAAAGTGACGCATACTTTCTTGACCATACGATGCCACACAAACTACAATGTCTATTTTCCTTAACAGTCAGATTTTTGCAAATAGTGCACAATAATCACTAGTACTAACAGACCCCTTGCACACTGTGTAGGATTTGAGAGGGATTAAGGAAATAAAAAATCTCTACGACACGCTTTATATCTAATCTACTTTTATTCTATTTCACCCTTACGTGCTGTTTAAGTGTTCACTACGACCTGTTGCCCACAACCACTGACTGTAGAATCACTGGACAAATCAACCCCTCCCAACTTGTGTTCCAAACAGGAAGTACCCGCGGGTTCCACACTGTAAAAAGTGAATCGTTGGATCAATTAACAAAAGCTCTGTAATTTGTTAAATTTAAAATTATTTGTTTTCAATGTAACAAATTGCAGAACTTTTTAAAATTGATCCAATGATTGACTTTTTTTAGTCTAAGAGGCTCAAAATCCCATATTGAGAAATAGACTCAGTCATTCTATTTGTCAGAATAACTATTCTTGCTCTGATACATTCTTCTTAGCATCTTCTTTCTAATACTATTCTTTCTAAAGATTTTTTTTTTTTATCACAAGCTATTCAAGTCATAAACTGACCAATCAGATGCCTCAGTAAAAGCATGTGGTGCCTGCTGGCCCCGCCTTAAACGTTTTGTTGACAGCTTCTCCTAAGTCCACTTTCAGTGGAAGGGGTGTGGACTTTGAACAAGCTCACTCATGATTGGCGACAGTAGATCCTCTAAAAGCATTACTCCGACTCGGACCAATCACTGCTGACCGGTTTAAAAATGGCGACATTCTATCAGGAAGTGACGCAAAAGGCTCTGGCTAAGACATTTTCTATGAGTCATGTCAACACTTTGAGATGTCCACTGATTCTACGGTCAATGCCTGCAACACGCCCATAGAAAAAGTTTTGCATGATTAATTTAGTATTATAAAGACAAAGCTAAGACATGCTGGTGTCATAGGTTATTTTTATGTTGGGACTTGGTTTAAATAGGTCAGGAATGCTTTCACGCGCCACTCAATTAAAATTAGAAAACCCACTGTGAATGTGTCTATTAAACATACATTTAAAAAAAACAACATCCCCTCACTACATTTTCTATTCCCTTTAGGCCTTTTTTAATGTTTTCCTGATTTGCTCCTCTTCAAATTGGTTCTGTTAAGACTCCTCACGCACCAGGGTTCACATACCGACCCTCTTGTTTTTAGGAGGACTCATTCCTTTGGTATGCACCATGCATCCGATGAGCTTTTACACCTGCCAGAACAGAGCAGACCATCCCAGGAAACAGACTATGATCCCAACCAAACATCCCTTCATTAACTAGGTTCTGATGTAATGCATTCTGGACTAAAGTGAATTGGAAGAAAAACAGCTGAAACTTCGAGAATAAACAGACAAAGTAGGGACCGGTTAGATATTATCACATTACTTTCTATCAACCTTTTTGTATGTCCTTATGAAGTTTCATATTTCAGGTATAAGATGAGAATTTTGTCAACTATTTTCTGTTCTTGTTGTTGTTTGGGTGGTGTGTAGTCGGCTGCAGTTTATCCTCGAGTCAAAACAAATGAACAAAATAGCAAAAGTTGAATTTGAGAGACAAATGGTCACATTTATTTCTGGAGTCAGATATAGGTGTTGTCAAAGTAAAAATATTGGTGATGCTAATATCAAGCCAAAATATTTTCATAAGCATAAATATTCTAGAATGTGTAAATAATATCTCGAACTGTGTGGACATAGAAGCAGAATAGGCTCTGGACACTTTGCACATGTGGACTGAGTTATGATGTTTTCCTGCCTGCTAGATCCATTAATGTGGAAACTTGTTACTAGTAACAATGTTTTTTAGAAGGTATATTTCTCGCAGCATTACTGAGTATTGGGTTTGTCTTAATCATGTGCTGAAAAACATGTATTTCCAGTTGAGATAAATAAATCATCAGTTCTTAGGATCATTTTTTTAGTCTTTGGCATTCAAGTATAGCAAAAGACAACAGGCCTGCCTGACCTAAACATGTTGTTTTCTAGCTAAACGAAGGAGTCTTCTCTCCCATGGCTCTTGAATCAGTCAACAGTCTAAAGTGACAGCAGGAGTCAAAGGAAGGAGACAGCATTCTAGAGAGACATGGTTATGTTTTTCTTCTTTCCTTCTGGTTTGAACTAATGTCCACAAAACTGGTTTTCAAGTATTGGAAATTTAAAACGTTTGATAGATTTTGGCGTTCCAGAACAGACGACAGCTAACACGTTCCACATTTCACTATGAAAAACTACATTTATTATTTTGGCACGACTACATGCAGAGTTTTTGATGGTTCTTAAGGTATCTTGTACTGGAACGGCGTTTACGTTGATGGCAGAGATGATAGAAGGAAATTGGTTTTGTGCTCACAGAAAAACACTGAAGCCCAGCACTTTCATCTCCCGTTGCTGAATTCATGCACCCAACCTTGGTTGACATTCACAGTGACGCATCCGCAGCTCCCCCGGGGGCCCACTTTGACCCCCACACTGGGTTCATTTGCATCAGCCAATCAATACACACAAATGTTTTAGCAGCAAATTCCTCCACTGCAGCTTGTCAATACTCAAGCCAAACATCCATCAGGGAAACTGACTTGTTCTTGAACCGAGCAGCACCATCTATCAGAGCATGGCTCTAATAGGTCTAACGACTAAATATGAATCAATAGGTCGTGTTTTCAAACATTCTCGAAAGTCGATATGCAAACTTGCAGTGACCTCCTATTGAAAGACTTAACAACTTTGGAGCGGTGGCCTTTCTTGCACTAGACTTAGGGTGTATTCTGACTAGGAAAGTCCATTAGTCAGTCTAACCCTTGTGTTATCTGATGGGGTCCAGATGACCCCAGCCTTACATTGATGTGTAAACCCTCCCATGACAAGGATTTTATGTCTTCAACAGACACCAGTGAAGACAAAAAAGTCCAGTGTGCCATCTTGTGGGGTCCAGATGACCCCACTTTTAATGCAAACATGTCTATCGTGGAACAAGGGTTTACAGTCAGATCAAGTCCTGAACCTTGGTCTGTATTCAGACTGCAGTCAACTGAACACTTCTGTTTTGAACTAAAGCTTGTAAACAAAACCATGTGTCTATAGATCTCTTCAGTCGTTGGCCAAGAAGTACAAGGGCAATCCTTGACTGGATAGTTCACTTATTCAAACGTTATATCTTGCTGATCAATTATACGTTTGTACTTGGTACGATGGAGGTATTCTGCAAGGCGATTACAGAGGAGACGACAACAAAAAATCCTGGCAATCATTTGCAGACCGCAGCGCATGCATCTTTCTCTTCTGTTTCGACCCGCCCCCCGTAACTGCTGGCCGGTGACTGAGGAGATCTTTAGTGACGTGGTTTTGTTTACAAGGCTTAGTCCGAAACAGAAATCTCTGATCTGAAGACAGACCAAACGCAAAGTTCAGGACCAATGGACATTTCCAGTCTGAATAGACCCTTAGAGTGGTTCCTGGTCCCTGACATAGATCCACTGGTGTGCATTTAGACTGCAAATTTGTTTGGGAGAAACAAAATCTGCTTCACTTTAAGGGAACCAAATGTGTCCAGTCTGAATACCCCCTTAGTCCCAATTTAGTCTGAATTTCCTGTAATTAGTTAACAAGCAAATATCCAGTTGTGCTTTCCAAAAACCAAATGTATTCACCAAGTTTTTCTCTTTAAATAAATTCATTTGTAGATTGCATGAATGTATGTGTCTGATTTGGTAGGAAGAAGGACAAAAAGACCAAACACATACACACAAGAAACACACATTTGAGAAAGCAGACACCATCAAAAACACCTCTTTTGTCTTGGCCTTTTTTAGAAGTACACACACTGAGCTCATTACATCCACCCTGCTGCCTGATGGCTGGTTGACAACTTAGCACCTCCAACTTACTTTTACACTTTCCAAACTTCCTAACTGCCTGTTTGCACAGGGGTGCTTATTCATTTGAGGAAACAACTCCGTGAAAAGCTGTCCGCCCTGAATCCACCGTGTCTTATCAGTCTATCAATTCACCATAAATGATGCCATTTAAAAGCACTCTTTAGCAACAAAGTCGGAAAGACTTTTTTTTCCCCCTAAAGTGAACAAGAGGTTCTGTTGTGACCAAAAAGTTCATTCATCATGAAGGGAGGTATGTGTCCCCTGAGGAGACTCCAGCACTTTCTGGCTGGTGCAATAAAGTAAACCCATCAGTCAGGACGGGGCAGACTTATTACTGTCTGTGTGGCCTCTTTATGCTTTTGACGCACTCTGGAAACCTCCTGCTGCTCAGGCTCACTATTAAACAACACCGCGGCTTGAAACATGGGTGTAGAAACAGTGGAAAGCAAATTCTGGAGGTTACAGAGCAAGATTGTAAAAATATACACAATGTGTAAGATGAGATGTTCAAAAAACAGCTTAAAAATGATGGAATAACACGAAACAGCTCCTATATCTTTATTTTTAGGATCTGAAAAACAAGGGGTAACCACAAACAAAGTAAAACAATGACCCTAATGGACCCTTATTGGACCTCTCAAGATCGATTTTTCAAATATATGTACATAGAATAATCAAATGTCATTTATCTGATAATGAGTATGTTGTGGGCATTGACTGTAGACCAACTATGACCAACTGTCTGCCATACTACTAAAGAACAAAATGGTGAATGTTCTGTATGTACCTAAATATGTAGTTCTCCAAAATAAATCCGATAATTGACTACCATCAATACCAGGATTTTCTAAACCACATTTTCAACTTGCATTCATGATAAATTGTATTTTTTTATGTCAATGGGTTTAGTGAATGCACTATAAAGCAGTGGTTCCCATCCTTTTGTAAACCTTGTACTATCCTAGGCTTGTTTACATTAAAAGTGGGGTCATCTGGACCCCACAAGACGGCGCACTCAACCTTTTTTTCTAGGATTTTTTATCTTCTCTCCTGTATCATTGGGAGGGATCACACATCAATTTAAGGGTGGGGTCATCTGGTCCCCATAGGATAGCACAAGGGTTAAACCACGGACCAGTTTATTGTCAGACAATGTTTTCACGGACTGTCCTGTATGACGCTGAAGTCGGTTCATATAGCGTGTGGTTTCCCTAAACTTTTGAGGGTTAAATTTAGGGAAACTCTTTTTTTTTTTTACAATAAAATTTTCCTACATAAAATCTAGGATAAGAATACAGTTTTAAAATGTCTCTAGGTATTTCACGTAAGTTTCAGCAAACAAAAGTCGGTGATTTCAAAATATGAAATTTATATTTTTTCATAGAATGTAATTTTTGCATTTTAGCAATTAGACAACTCAATCAGGCTCAGATTATGATGGATGTGGTGAAGGTGTGATGTGGTAATAAGTTTTCAATATAAGATTTCCTTTAGAATCAGATAAATTAGCTAATACAAGGAATACGAGCTACAGTATGTATTAGGGCTGCTATAATTAGTCGAATAATCTATGACTAATCGACTATTAAAATAGTCGACAACTAATTTAATAGTCGATTAGTTGTTAGTTTATAATATATGGAGTCAGAGTGTAGTAACATTGAAAGTTATAATGACATTATGCTAGCTCTTGGACTATTTTGGCATTTATTAAGGATTTCTAGACTATTTTGGGAAATTAGCTAATGTTTTAGCTACATGCTAGCTACTTTGGCTAATTTAGGATTTTTTCATTTTTTAGGCTTTTTTGGAGTTTAGCCAATGTTTCAGCTGCATGGTAGCTATTTTGGCTAATTTAGGATTTTCTTAAGGCTATTTTGGAGTTTAGGTAATATTTCAGTTACATGCTAGCTATTTTGGCTAATTTTGGCCTTTTTGTCTTTCCGGCTATTTTGGAGTTTAGCTAATATTTCAGCTGCATGCTAGCTGTTTTGGCTAACATAGGTTTTTAAATTTTTTTTTTTTTGCTAAATTGGTATTTAACTAATATTTCAGCTGGCTATCAGCTTCAGCATTTTCCGCTATCAACTTCAGCGTTTTTAGCTATCAGCATGAGAATTTCAGCACCGAAATTCAGCTTACAGCATTCACACTAGCATCACTGCATGTAATGTACCTAGTTATTAGTTAGTTTAAAGCTAATGATGGTTAGGAGTGCTTTACAGCCAGATTTTGTGCGTGACCCGATTAGTCGACTGATAGGAATAAATAACTTATATTCCTTTTATTACTCTAGCTTGTATTCCTTCCCTGAACCAATGACCGGTACCACTCTGCGCCTCAGGGATTGGTAACCAGTGCTATGAAGAGACTTTGACCACAGCATTAAGAGAAATCACATTTTAAAGACACTAAACTGGCTCAAATGTCCCCCTACCTTCTACAACTCTCTCAGCACAACGCCACTGTGAGACACTAGAGTAATACAAGTCATAAGGGCCTAAACCAGAAGCCAATGGGGCGTTGTTATATTTCCATATATCAATGCTGTGCAACCAGAGCTGTACAGCATCGGATTTGTATTCAGGTTCCAGTGTGAGAAAGGGTCCATTTGCTGCTGTGTTCAAGGAGTAAAAACTCTTTGGAAAACTGATACTTTTACCCAGTTTTTCAAACTATTTCACGAGTGATCTGAATTTTTAAGGACTGAATTACATTTTCTTCACCCCAAACTAATGCATTAGGGCAGGCATAAGTCGCAGCTTGCACTTTAGTACACCTCATCTAAAGTTGCAGTTTGAAAGCCTGGTGTGTTTTACCATGCAGCAGGTCATTGGTGCTACGTTCAAAAGCCTCTAGGCGGTGAAGGAAGAGAGTGCTTGTTCCAAAAACTCCAGTACATATTCCACCTGGGTGGTTAGTAGTAAAAATAGAGGCAGATCAGTGAAAAGGAATGCTATGAATTCACGTATGCCTGGTATCACCTGTCAAAATGTGGTAAGAAATAGCGACGGTAATCAATAATGAAAAGGTTTCTCTTTCTAATGTGTAACACCTGTACTGTCTCTTGCCTAATCGTTGCCTCTGCTAAAGTCTTCAGAAAGACTGAAGGTAACACATCAATCAGTGCACTGAAATGATAACTGGAAAGAAAAATTATTTAAACATGTGTCCTGCCCAGTCAAATCAAAGTATGTGATGTATTATGTAATTGTGTCCCTCCCCTAGGCTACCGCTCAAAAATAACTCTGTCAGGACAGAGAACAAACCAGTAGAAAAAGAAAGTAGGATCTTGTGATTATTGTGTGTAAAAGTGATTATAGAATGTCTTAAAGTATGAAAATCCTCTTTCAACAAGGCATCAATTTGATAGCTTTTGTCTGTCTGTAGGACTGAGGCAAAATTATAGAATGTTTTTTCCTGTATTTTCACAGTTAAATGTTTGACTTTGCCTAAAGAGGCGTAGAGTTAACCAGTTTTTTTTTTTGGTGAAGGGTTTGACTATTGCCTATTAGGGCTTGCCGTTTTCCCACAATGTCGACATTCATTCATGTTTACTCTTCTGCATCAGTAGAATCTAAACCATCGTTCTCTTAGTCAAATGACCGTGATTCATCTGCTTTTGGTTTCATCATAGCAGTTTCCTCTGTGTTACGCAAACCTTCCACTTTTTCATCAAGTGACAAGAGTTGTTGAAACTAGTTTCAGCTCTTATGCTTTGTTCACACCGTGACCACAAGCGTGCGTATAAGCACGTGAAAAGTCTATGTAAACATTCGTATATGCACATTTCAGGTATCCACATTTATCACGACATTCTTGAACGTGCCACACCACCATTAGCCACACCACCCAAAGCGTCCAGACTCCTGGATGTCCTCTCTTAATTGGGGATTTAAGGTCAAATATTCATCATTTTTTGCCAAAACATTTTAAATATGTATTCATAAACTTTATAGTTTTTGAAATATTGAGCAAAATATGCCCCATAGGAAATGAATGTAAAAAAGTCTTCAAATTTCATATTTGTAAGTAGATTAGCAACAAGCCTTTAAATATATTCATTGGCTATGTTTTCGTCTTTATAGTAATTAAATAAAATTTGGCATTAAGCTGTTATATTAGCATTATGATAGCTCATTTGGATAATATGCCATTACTGAGGTTTTTAAGCTAATTTAGAGTTTAGCTTCTAATTTAGCAACAGGATAATGTTTTTGACTAATTTAATTTACTGAGGAATTTAAGGCTATTTTAAATCTATTTTTTTTACATCTATTACGTTTTTTTGGGCTAATTTGGAGTTTAGCTCAAACTTAAACAACACACTAAATATTTTTGATAAATTTACATGTATTAGAGATTTTTAAGCAATTTTACTACAACTTTTTCAGATATTTGGTTAAACTTCTGCGCTCTTTCATAGTTTTTTAACAAAATTTTCAGTCTTTTAGCAAATTTAACTTTACAAATAGCATTTGCATTTTTATTAAATTCCTTTATCAATTAAAGTAAATTGTGTCACAGCATCTTCAGCGACTACTTTCAGCAAAAAGCATTCACACTAGCATTATCGCAGGTAATGTAACTTTTCTAGTGTAACAGTCTTTCTGTTCCCATTTTCTTAGGCAGGTATGATCTTTATTTCTTCCTTAAGAGCTAAAGGGGAATGCAGTGTCTTGGGTAAAAGAAACTGCAGCTCAATACTCATACCCATCACCTGTCATTATGCTGCCCAGGTGATGCACTTAAGATGGCCTCTGAGCCTTCAGGATATTTCTCTGTTTTAAGCATCCACGGTCAAAACTCCTTAAAATATCACTGGGTTCCCCTGGGGCAGGGGTGCACTTGTGACCTTTGACCTGAAAGGTCAGCGGACTAATTAGCCAACACCTCTATGTAGGGCTGGAATGCTCTGTGCCGCAGGCGAGAAACCCAAAAGCAAACCTCGGCTGATTCTGTTGGAGTCCGACTGTAAACACTTGAAGGGAGATACTTGAAAACAGGTGATTGATACGAGCCGCTCGGCCCCTGAACATCGGTGGGGTTAAGTGAAGAAACAGTTACCCTGAAACCCACAAAGCCGTGCATTCAGCTCATGTGTTTTGGTTTTATTTGAGGTCATTTATCGACTTCCTCTTTGCTAAACTGATGTGAATCTTTTTCTCCGGTTCTGGCAGTCCAGTAGATTCGAATGTGTTTAGATGAAGGCTTCGAGCCCAGTTCTAATGACATATAATGGTCTATGTCCTACAGCAGTTTATTGGCTTTTCAAGGGCATAATGACAGTCAATGACCATGCATTACATTTTAGACAGTGGCCCCCGTTAGACCCAATAAAATCTTTCATCTTCTACATTCCTGCTTGTGGCCAACACAGGATCTTATGACTCTGTCACAACTCTCTACCCCCCTGGTACAAGGCTCAACTCCAAGCCACCTTGACACACAATTCAACATGATTGATGGTAATTGCCTTTTTTGAAACGGCCGCTGAAGACTCTTTCTTCCCCCCTCTGCCTCTCCTGTCCAGACTATCTAAAACACTTTACCTGCAGTGTATGAAACGCAGCGTAAGATGGCTTGATTTCGCTGATGACATATGGCGACTCGCTGGCCTATTTTGACGAGGTGGCTGCGGTAAAAGAGAGACAAATTTAGAAAGGATAAAACGGCTATTGTGTGTGAGGATGAACAGGGAAAATATAGAGGAGAAGGCATTTGAAACTCAAACCAGATGTGTGTCTCGGTCAGTTTGTATGTACGTAAATCAGGTCTTTATTTTAAAAAAATCTAATATCGCTTAGCCAGATTATTCTTAAGAGATTCTAGTTTTGAGAAACAAAAGAATACAATCTCAATAGATAAAGTATTGGGTTTACAGCTTACAAATGATTTAGGAGTGGGACCAAAAGAAACCGAGTTTACACCAAAAGGCTCTTTTGAGTCCACAGAAACAAACTACACTGGAGGAAAAATACGTCACAACCTGACATCCTGGATTCACATCACTGTAACAATGGATGGGCACAAAATGTTACCCTAAGACGGCTTGCATAAAACAGGCGTCTTACATAATTGCCTGTCCTATAAAAGAAAATTGCCTAGCTTATTCAGAACTGCTGACCCTGTCACTTTAACGACCAGACTAAGCTACAGAAAATCTTTTCTGTTTGGGGAAGTAATGAAAAAAAGGGGGCTTTGGCACTGCTTTGGACAATATATGCCAAGAGACTCATTCCACTGCAAACTCCACAAATGTCCCTTCTCCTTGCACTTCTTTGAATATTTCCAGCAGAGCCAAATAAAATTGTTCCAGGTGCACCAATGAAAGGACGGGCCTGCTTTCCTAAAAGTGGAGCCAAGAGCTGTTAAACATAGAGGCGTGAATTCAGCCAGGTTTTGTATTAGCTTGTAGAGCTGGCCCGCGGCCCCTGAGAGGGCTGAATGCCCTCTCACAATACTGTTTGTGTTTTACGGACAGGTGTCTGCTAAGCATTACAACATATGGGAGATGATGGCAAGAATACATTGTTTCTACGCTATATTTATAAGAAAACATAATAAGACTAATGAGGAAGAACTGAGTTCAGACGGTTCTGTCGCTGGACTACAAGTCATTTTGATAGCTTGACCTTTCAAGAGCCCTTACAGTCACCATCATCCTCCCCAAGGCACTGCCATTTGGCTATAGCCTGACTGAGAAAACCGGGCACCTCTACGTATGGAAAAGGTTTAGGTGGGCAGTAAACTCCCTCTTCCAGAACAGATGAAAAACACCTGGGTGTTTGTGCGGAGACGCCTGTCGCTTAAATCAAAGCCAAAAGAGATGATGGAAAGCCAGGCAGCAAAATCCTGATCACAGCACGGACTGAAAGTTGGAAGGATGAAATCTAAAACCCATCACAGACACAAAACAAAAATGTTCACAAAGAAAATCTTTCCAGAAATGGGAGTTATTCACCTGCCTGGTGTATGTTTAAAATGGGGTAAATTGGGTTAAATCTGTGGGTCAGCATTTATGAGTGGAGTCATTTGAGTGCTTCTTGTTCAGAACAATCAATGAGAGCTGAGGGAGCGTTGAAAGTAAGGAAGTAAGTGTCTTATCCTTCCCTTCAACAAGTTTGCAATACAAAGATTTAAAAGTGTCAAAAGTAGGGCAACATATCGATATTGTGATATATCGCAATATTTAGTCCTGCAACTGATTCTCGCTATTTGTTTCACAAAAGACACAAGTTCTTTATTATCATTACGTTCAAGATGGACAATAAATAGGGATGTATTTTCCTAAAAAATATGTGTTCTTCTATATAATGTGAGTTATTAGAGACGATTTTTACTAATTATCGCAATATCATTGATATCGTGAGCCATGTATTGCATTGTATCATGAGGTACCCAGTGATTCCCAGCCTTAGTTGAGAGTAAGGAATGTGTCTTATCCTTCCCATTTGTGGACAGCGACAAGGTGGACAAAACCATGATTTAAAAGTGTCAAAAGAAGGGGTGTGCCAAAATATTGATATTGCAATATATATATCATGATATTTAGTCCTGTGATTGATTCTCAATAGATTTTCACCAAGTATCGATATTTTATTTTTGTTCGAAGAGGCTGCAAGACATTATATTCATCATCCTTTGGCGAGACGTTCCTTTGGAGGTAGATAGGTGGTGCACATTTCAAGAGTGACTGTTGTGAGCACCAATGTGTTTGGCAACTACTTGAATTATTAAGTTTTGTTGCACTAAGTAGTGGCACTGCTGTTCATGTGTACAATTGATAACACAGAATTTCACAAATAATGCCAATCCAATTGGTAGACATAATATTAATAGACATAGTATTAGACATAATATTACATAATATTACTGATTTCAGCAAAGTTGCACCGAAGTGTCTATTATTTGTTGCACAAAATAAGACACAAGTTGTTTATTATGATTGTGTTCAAGGGATATATTCTTCCCAAAACCATGTTTTATTCAGTGTAATGTGAGTCTTGAGAGATGATTTTAATTATCGAGATATAATCGATATTGTCGTATCGTGCAGTACCCAGTGATTCCCAGCCCTAGTCAAAAGTATTTCTGTGTCGAGCTGCAAGCTATTCACGACTCCCAGTTCCACCATAAGTAAGAGTGCCCATTTCCAATGATTCACATCAATTGAAAGTAATCATGGTTTGGTATAATTGCTGAGGTTTGATGGTACAATTTCCTTTTTGCGGGGAAGAAGCGGCCGTTGGGAAATAGAGCGAGAGCGGAAATGAAACACAAATGCCTCTCGCCCTGTGGTCCGAGATTTGTGATGTGTTTAAGTGGGCACCGTATGAAGTGTGCCCTTTGCTGCCTGCCGGATACACAAGTGGATAACATGGCCTGCGTGTGTTTCTGACACATGACAGCACAAATGTCAAGGTTTTCGTCTGTGTTGTGGCACGGAATCCTTCTACTGTATTGCTCTGTACCCAATGTTTACACTCCTGTGTCACTGTCTTGGCGTCAGTGCTAATAGGTCCGTCAGATGAGATACTGCTGAGAGCAGTTGTCTAAGCCCAGTGACCAATCTGGCAGGAGTCACTTTCCACTTTCATTCCCCGGAGAGAGTTTGACCTGAGAGGAGTTAGCACAATGTGCTGCCCAGTTGGTCGTACAACACGACATGTGCATGTGTGCTCACGTACACACACCCAGCTGTGGATGAAATGCTTTGGGGGTGTCACCAAATCTATTTTCAGACTACCTTCACTATTTTAAAGGCAGCCAAGCTATTGGATGAACTGAGAGCAATTAGGAACCAACACTTATGTGCTGCAGGGTAGCGTTATGACAAGTTGATGCACTTATAGTACACCTCCCCAACGTGTGTGTCTGTGTGTTCGGGTTGTTGGGAGAAAGTAACCCAGCAGAGGTTGTGTCTGAGAACGAAGCTGGAGCTGCTAAGCAAGCGTTGACAGAAGTGATTAGATTTGTCCTAATCAGTAGATATGTCCATGTTCCAGGACAACTGTTGTCTACAACCTGAACACTGTTTGGGTCGAAGCCAAGGGAACGGTCTATACTTGTACAGCACTTTTTAATCTCTGTTTCATTGTTTTGAGAGCCTAGAAAGATATCTATTGTTTATCTGTGCACACTGGAGAGGTGTGTACCAGCAATCAAGTCCAAGGTCAATGTTTGCTGAGGAATTTTTGGGGATTTTCAATAGCACATTTGAGTGACTTTAAATTGGAGAGAACTCAAATGTTTATGGATTACAGGAAAAAAAAAAACCTTTATTGTACTTTTAATTAGAAAAAATAGTTCCTCAAGGTTTACAAATTCCCACAAGCGGATTTAAGCAAAAGATCAGTCAAATCTAAATTGAAAGTATTTGTATTTTGGGTTACGATTTAAAAGTATTACTCATTACACTGCCCTGTGACAGACTAGTGACCTGTCCAAGATGTACCCCGCCTTCACCAAACAGATGCCTGGACTGGCTACAGGTTTGAGGATGGATGGATGGAAGCTAATAATGGATGGATGGACAGATTGATTTATAGGACAGGTGGATGGATGGAGGGACAGAAGGATGCTCAGAAAGGATGGATGAAAGGATGGGTGGATGGAAAATAGATTATCAAAATGGATGGATGAATTGATAGACGAATGGATTGATGGATGCTCATGATGAATAGATAGATGGATACATGGAATGCTTAAAATGGATGGATGCTCAGAATGGATGGGTGGATGGATAGACAGATGCTCAATATGGATGGATGGATGGATGGATGGATGGATGCTCAATATGGATTGATGGATGGATGCTCAATATGGATTGATGGATGGATGGATGGATGCTCAATATGGATGGATCCTCAAAATGGATGGATGGATGCTCAACATGGATGGATGGATGCTCAATATGGATTGATGGATGCTCAAAATGGATGGATGGATGGACGGATGCTCAATATGGATGGATGGATGGATAGATGGATGGATGCTCAAAATGGATGGATAGATGGAAGCTCAAAATCGATGGATGAATGCTTAAAATGAATGGATGGATGGACGGATGCTCAATATGGATAGATGGATGCGCAAAATAGATGGATGCTTAAAATGGATGGAATGATGGACAGATGGATGCTCAAGATGGATGAGGGGATGCTCAAAATGGATGGATGGATGAATGCTTAAAATGGATGGATGGATGCTTAAAATGGATGGATGGACGGATTCTCATTATGAATGAATGGATGCTCAAAATTGATGAACGTTCATTACTCGCCTACTTTGGTGAAATAAATATAAATTTACTCTAAAAAAACCCTTAAGAAAATCATTCCAGACCCAAACATGTCTTTGTGTCAGAAGGTCAAATATGTGGAAAATGCCATCGGGGTTAAAACTAGAGCCAGATCCTTGGTTTCACAACAGGTTATCCGTCTTGAAACTTGTTCTCATAAATTCTGGTTTCCGCTGCAAATGTCAAAACAACAACTGCTCTTCCTGCCGAGGGCCAAGCTTTTGTCCCAAACAGAAATATCTAGTTCTCCTTGTGCTTGGAAATTTCTTAAGGTCACATAGTCACAGGCTCTCCTCATTGTACACATATCTCATAAAAAATAGATTCCTTTAGAGCGCACAGAGGAAGTTACAAACACAATGGGGCCGGATGACAGAGACAGCTTGAACAGAAAAAATAGTGGAAGCATTTGTTAGGCTGATACACACCTTACAAAGCAAACAGTCTTCCAACCATGGCGGCCAAAAATAGCCATTTTGCCTGTTCTGCAAGAAGACCTGTTTAGTCTTTTTGATGATTTTACAGTAACTTCTATATGTGGTCCACAATAATCCCACGTATTATGCTTTCATTGGACCTAAATTAAAGTGTTGGCCTTGGTGCGTTTGACTAGACCACCCTCAAGTGAGGGAAAAATCTCTAAGTGGCAGAATTTGTTGAGACTTTCCATGCAGTCCTAAACGTCTGTTTTTACATCAAGGCAGGGAGCTCGCAGCTGTGAAGCATCCATGTGCTGAGATTTGGGAGTGACGCTGGAAATCCAGCGGAGTTCTGTCATCGCGTTTTAACTAGGCACCACACATGCAAAGACAAACACGCACAGCAACCACTCGGATTGTGGACAGAGTCTTCAGCCATCCAGAAAACAAGCATTGTTTTCCACAAATAGTGCTGCCCGGGCATCAAAAGGTCATACATCTATGTCTCAGATACTTTCATTAATACATGGTTCAGCCTAAGAATGTGAACTCACATGTTTGATTAAGTGCTTGTAGCTTTACTCGTGCTTGCAGGAGACAATTTGCCCCTCAAAGGACAAGTAGAAGACACTCTTCTCCGACTGATTCACTCCCTCGGCATTGTTGCTGGCTCAGCAGGGTTGGAGTCTGCCTCAATCGGCTCCCTGATTGCATTGGCCTTCTGTCCATTGATTCCCATGGCCCAGCCAAGCACTTTTGTTTGCCCGGCTTGCCTCTCAATACTTAGATCCAAAGCTGCCTCAATACCAGTATTACCACGGTGTTACCTGTATTAGTGCTGAGGTCAACAGGTTTGAAGGGGGACAGCTCTTGTGTTGCTCAAGATGCATGAATCCTGGATTAGCGGGGCTGACATCATTACTTAGATCTCGCCATACAGATTGGTCTGAACAACCTAAAAGGTCAAATGTGCCTTTTCATCATGCCTCCCTCGACAACTATCACTTTGACTCAAGTTCAGTTCCTCCCATTGAAGTCCTATAAACAAACACTTCTAAGAGGTTCCAAAGGTTAGTGACAACATAGATTAAAATCTCCATCCATCTATTTCAGACACTGAAAAATCATTTGGTTTAAAAATCCATAATGACTTTTGACTGCAACACTTCTCCACTTGATCAAAATCAGCCACCGTGAGCCTGCTGTGAAACTGATATTGGCTTTAAAAGAGAACTCTTCAAGCGGGCAAAAACACAGAAGGCGCATTGTGCTTGTTCTGGCCGCCTATATTAGAAGTCTTTGATAATAATCTGTCCAATTGTACAATAAAGATGTTTCAGAGGCGTAATCTGCGCTGTCTGTGACTCGGTGAGATTTGATCCGACTTCAGTCTGGGTAACCTTGTATTTGGACTTTTTCAAACCGCTACCAGGGAGCTTCCAGGACGGACAGAGACATGAAAGCAAACGCTGGGGTGGGAAGTTTTGCAGTCATTAAATATCCTAAAAAACACAAAGGAATCTAGGGCAAGCCTTTGAAGATTAGGAACCTAAGAAGGCTGAGTGACAGTGTTCTCTGTCAGGATTTTGACACAAGGGTTTTTGTTTCTTTGATTTAAAACAGGATGCATTCATTTTCATTGTTAGAACAGAATATATCTTTGAATTACATAAGAAAGTAAACTGGTGGCACTTAACAGAAATCTACTGCTTTTTAATGACAAGGCTTTTGGAGTTTGAGATAACCTTTGGTTCAACATTTGGTCATGAAGCATTGTTGAAACGCTTAGACCACTGTTCAGTTTATGTGAAAATTGTATGTTATTACAAAAATTATTCATTTTTAAAGACCCACTAACCATCTTTAGAGCTGTTCTAAAAGAATTCCCAGTGATGTTTTAGTCATGAAAATTATTTTATTTAAGGAAAATTTGAAAAAACTTGTCATCGTCTCGGTCAGTTTCTGTAGTTTGTTAGCGATTAACCTCTAAATCGTGGAATTGATTGTTAGAGTGGAGCAACTCCGCCTTTGTGGACCATCCAATGTACTTTAAACGTCTCTAATAAGCTTTTCTTTTAAAAAAAAAAAAAAAAAAAAAAAACTTTTCTGATTCACAATATTAATAAAGAAATACTCAGAAATGCAGTTTTTAAAGACCAAAAAATGAAATTTTCATAGGAGTGAATCTTTAAAGGGAGTAAAAATGCCATGAAAATAAACAGTAAAATCTTTAACTGAAGTATATTTTAAAGAAACATCAAACAAGTTTTACTAATACTGGAACTTAACTTTTGACAATTGTCAAAAGTAATTTTTTAGTCACGGGCAGAAAGTAGCTCCGTGAGGGCAGAACCAGAGCCCCACGACCGCACATGACTTGTGCGGTCACTGAGATTCGACTAGCACGCAAACATCACTCGTGCCTGAGGGAGCAGCTCACGCACAGGAGAACTTTTTCTACTCACGGAGGATTAAACACAAGCGTGTGAACAACAAGTCTGAATTGTCCACGAGAAACGCTTGATACGAGATCTGGGTATCAGTTATAATTTCTATAAACAATTTGATTCATAAGAGCCTGAATCGATTCGATTCCGATTTTTTCCAAATCTTTTGATTCTTCAATTCAATTCAATTTTAAGTTTACAAATTTATACGCATTTGTTTAGAAATACATAAAAAATCTATTATTTAATTTGAATATATTTATATTAATCTGATACAGTTCACAAATTGTAAAATGTATTAAAAACATTGTTCTGCTTCTCCTGGAGGACGTCTCAGTTTGGCCACTAGGAGGCGATCGCGCTATAGAAGCACGCTTAATTCAAGAAGAAGACAACAGTATAAGAGGAAAAAACGAAGTTTTAGACCACAAATAGTTACTTTAAAAATTGTCTCCTTAAAAGAATTTGGAAAATTGATGCCTGTAAGTAAATAAAGATGTTCATTTAGTCAGCAATTTATTTTTTTTGGTCAACTGAATGTTAGCATTAGCCGTCCTATGGGAAATTCTAGTGAACGTTAGCATCAAGCTAGCAGACTTTAGCTTAGTGTGCTGAATTGATTTACATCTTTTGTGAATCGATTATTCATCTATTAAGCTAAAATTGATTCAAATGGATTAATTGATTTTTTCAACCCAGTCCTATTTGATACGTGCGTAGAGTTTTGACTAATAAATAACATCATTTAACCCTTGTGCTGTATTTTGGGGTCCAGATGACCCAAGCTTGTTATCCATTCCATGACAAATGTGGGTGAAGGTTGACATGATTTCATGTCTGCCACAGACACCAGTAAAAATAAAAAAATAATTCAAAAAAAGTTCAGCGCACTGTCATGTGGGGCCCAGATGACCCCAGTCCCAACGTCAACATAGGCTAGCATAAGAGTAGAACAGCAGGTGGTCAAAAAACAATGAGTTGGGGGACACCCAGAATATACATTTTTCACATGGAGGGGTCCTTAACCATGTCAAAATGTGACGACTTTCAAATTAAAATGTGTTGCCCAGTAATTACACAGTGCATCTTCGATTTTTCAAAAACCTGAGAACAACTCCTTCATCCTTCACATACCAGGTGATAGACGTCAAAGTCAAACATCTCAGGCCTCCATGCGGCTCTTCGTCAAATCTCAGGACAACTGACCCCGCCCACTGTAAGTACTTGGATTCTGTAGCCATTTGTACTATAATCCGTCTGACCATGACGTGCCTCTTCTTCATGACTTAATCAATAGAGATCCACAGGCCTGTAGGCCAATCAATACGTTTACTGGGTTGTTAGAAATCTCTGCACACTTGCAGAGTCTTAATGAAAAGGTGCTGATGGAGCATTTTCTGTACTTTGAGAGTCATGAAGCTCCAATTAACATTCTGGTATTTAGCAGAGGGCTCATCATGGGTTAATGTGTCTTTTTCACACTTTATTACTGTTTTCACTTCTTAACCACCAACGATAGACTTCTTTCTTTTAAGTGTCTTAAATTTCCCTCTGAGACATTTACCAAACTGTGGTTTTTACAGTCCTTACGTCTCGCATTTAACACTTTTAAAAACATATGAGGAGCTTTTTCCTTCTTTGGAGAAGTACCCTTCAATGGACAGAATTGTTATAAATGCGACTGGACACATAAATGGTGCTGTTAAGGGAGTAACAGATAGAGTGTGGGAATATTCAGGCAGAACATGGAAACCTGGTTCACATTAAAAACCTATATAAGAAAAACGTTTATTTTTGGTGAGACCACTTGTAAAAAATCTAAACTGCCATCCGTGGTAGACCTAAATTTGGAGATAATCAAAACAGACAATTAGCTGATTAAATAATTAATTATTTTTAACAATCCCTAGCTGCTGACATCTATAAGTCAGTTTTATCGAGTACAGGAATCTCATAAATCTCTTTATGTAAATGAAAAAAACAGTCTTTTGTCCACGCTGGGCCAAAAGTGATTGGAAGCCCTTGAGAAGAACTGGCGTCCAGATGCAGTTCGTATGAGGGTTCTGTTTTGGATTTAATCTCTTGTCTGATCTGGGTCTGAGGTAAGCGTGAGCTGATAGCTACCAACATCTGGTCCGTGTGTTCGTTTCCATTGTCAAGATCATATGTCTTTCCTGGACTTGCAGAAAAAAAGGTAAAAGTTGCCACAAGTGGGAAAAAAATAGAGCAGTAAGAGGTTAAAAAAAATGATGATAACGATCAACACAAACGATAGGTATTAAAAAGAATGCTTTTTGCACAAACTAGTCACTGAAGATGCTAATGCTGAAGGGATTTGCTGAAAATGCAAAAGTTATTAACAAAATGCTGAAAGACTGGAAACATTTTTTAAATAACTATAAAAGAGCGCTGAAGTTGACCTAAATTTCTGAAAAAGTTTTAGTAAAATTGCTTAAAAATCCCTAATACATGCCAATTTTGTAAAAATATTTAGTGTGTTGCTTAAAATTTAGTGTGGAGCTAAAGTCTAAATTAGCCTAAATAACCTTTTAGATTCCAAATTAGCCAAAAAAGCTAGCCTAAATACTAGCTTAACTCCAAAATAGCCTAAAATTCTACAGTAAATCAAATTAGTCAAAATCGTTAGCCTGTTGCTAAAATAGAAGCTAAACTCTAAGTTAGCCTATAACAAATTAGCAGAAAAAAAAAAAAAAGAAAAACGTTAGGATGTTGCTAAAACATTAGCTAAATTCCAAATTAGGATAAAAAAAACCTCACTGGATGCCAAAATAGCCAAAAAAAGCTAGCACATTGCATAGATACTAGTTAAACTCCAAAATAGCCTAAAATTCTTCAGTAAAGTAAATTAGTCAAAAACGTTAGCCTGTTCCTAAAATAGAAACTAAACTCTAAACTATCCTATAAAAACCTTAGTACATAACAAATTAGCCAAAGATGTTAGCATGTTGCTAAAATATTAGATAAATTCCAAATTAGCGTAAAAAACCTCTGTAGATACCAAGTAAGCCAAAAAGGCTACAATTTAGCGCAATTACTAGCTAAATTCTAAAAAAGCCTAAAATTCCTCAGTAAAGTAAATTAGTCAAAATCATTCGCATGTTGCTAAAATAGAAGCTAATCTCTAAGTTAGCCTATAAAAACCTGAGTAGTTAGCAATTTAGCAAAAAAAATAAAAATTAGGATGTTGCTAAACAATTAGCTAAATTCGAAATTAGCAAAAAAAATCTTAGTAGATGCCAAATACTAGCTAAACTTTAAAATAGCCTAAAATTCTTCAGTAAAGTAAATTAGTCAAAAACGTTAGCCTGTTGCTAAAATAGAAACTAAACTCTAAATTATCCCATAAAAACCTTAGTACATAACAAATTAGCCAAAGATGTTAGCATGTTGCCAAAATATTAGATAAATTCCAAATTAGTGTAAAAATCCTCTGTATATACCAAACCCGCCAAAATGGCTACCATTTAGCGCAAATACTAGCTAAATTCTAGAAAAGCCTTAAATTCCTCAGTAAAATAAATTAGTCAAAATCATTAGCATGTTGCTAAAATAGAAGCTAATCTCTAAGTTAGCCTATAAAAAGCTGAGTAGTTGGCAAATTACCAAAAAAAATTTAGGATGTTGCTGAACAAATAGCTAAATTCCAAATTAGCCAAAAAAGCTAGAACATTGCTTAAATACTAGCTAAACTTAAAAAAAGTCTAAAATTCTTCAGTAAACTAAATTAGGCAAAAATGTTAGCATGTTGCTAAATTATTAGCAATTCATTGAAAATTACTATAAAAGATTAAAACACAGTCCATGAATATATTAAAAGGCTTGCTGCTAAACTGCTCAAAATGTTTCAATTTGAAAACTTCCTCATTAATTTCCTATAGGGTATATTTTGCTTAATACTTCAAAAACTATAAAGTTTATGAATACCAAAAATACAAGCAGTAATGTCCTGATTGAGATAAAAGTTTTGATACAAAGATTGCTGAAATCGCTGAAAGTGTGATTGAGTTTTAAGGCGCCGAAAAACGTATGGATAGAATCTCTACTAAAGTTCTGCTTTCCCACTCTTTGGGAAAGATGTGAAACATGTTTGACATTAGTGCAGTAATATCTCAGTCAAATAAATACTTGCTAAAAGAAGCCCGGCTGACGAAAACAAAGCCAAACGAAGTTAATTACATAAGAGTTTCTCCTTGCGAACGACTCTGATTTCTTGGCGTGTTTGCCGCTTCATTCATTCCCTTGTTTGCTCTTGGCAGCGCTGCTCTTGTTTTTAGGAACTGGCCCCTTTTAATCCTTTCTAACCGCACTTCATGCAAACAACACGAAGCGCTGGAGTATACAAAGAGCAATTGCACAAACACGAGCATGTCCTAACATTTACAGCGGTGATTGAAGTCAAGGCCTTGAAACTCTAGAGAGGATCTGAGCGAGAGCATATCCCGGAGGCATGCCGAGTGCACATGCGTGAGTCTGAGCGTCCACCATGTGTGGTTCGTGGCATGTTCTGGGCATTATTCTTGGCGGTTGGATGTATGACATCTGATATTACTGTGCTGTAATAATAAACCCTTTT
Source organism: Oryzias melastigma (assembly GCF_002922805.2). Lineage (NCBI taxonomy): Eukaryota > Metazoa > Chordata > Actinopteri > Beloniformes > Adrianichthyidae > Oryzias > Oryzias melastigma. The sequence continues at coordinate 14,158,507 of NC_050534.1, read as the reverse complement.
GTCTTGTGAAGAACACAGACCTGGATGAAATTAGATTCCAATGCTGATGGCCTCTTGATAGGACCATAAAAAGCAAACACAATACACGTTTTCCTTCCGCTTGTTTAGCAAAAGATTGAAAAAAAGCTGGATAAAAATGTCCGTGACGTAGGAAAGAAGTAGGATGAATCACGGAGGAGAGCAGCAGCAGGCGCAGTGTGCGACGATTGAGAAAAAACAGAAACTGATATCATCAAACACACACAAACAGTCTGTCCTGAAAGCTTTGACGACATGACAGCATGTGTGATCATTAAGTGACTGTGGCAGGTTGTTCTTGCCCAGGCTGCCCTCTCTGCATCTGTTCCCCATAGTGCCTCATTAGTGGAATTCCTTTGAGAGCTGATGGGCAGGTCAGGAAGAGGGTCTCAGACCTCGGCTGTCTGAGGATCTGACAGGGCTGATAATGCTCAGGTCTGGGCAGGACCGCGAAGAAAAGCAGGTAAAACCCGCTCTGACTGAGACCTTCTGACCTCTGCGCCCGTGATCTGATGGGAGGGTGCGGCTCAGGAAGCACGTGAGGCTTTCCTAGCATGCAGTGGGAGGTGAAACTAAAGACGGGTTTCAGTCATTTGGCAAAAAAACACATCATATTTGAGTGTTTTTCCTTTAGTCCAGACGGGTATCAGTCCACGGGTCACTAACGGCAACTTCCAATAACTCATTTCTGATTCTGAAAGAAGGTTATTTTTGGAAAACTACTGGAAATCTGTCCATCAAATCCTATGACTCACTTGTGACGCATGTCAAGATGTCAAGAGTGGTCACATGTCCTAAATACATTTACAATCTTCTTAAACCAGCTGCTCAAACGGCTAAATTTAAAGCTAAAGTTAGCAAACTCAATGGCTTTGTCCAAATCCCCCCCAATCCCTAACTACTAAAAAACTATATAGTGCAGGACTATATAGTCCTCTGGATTTTGAAGGTAATTCGGACACGATGCTCACTACTTTTCTTTCGTTTTTCTTTGACGTGATCAATTTCACGAAGCGAAAAAAAAAAAAAAAATCGCATAAAAACGAACATTTCACGTTTATTTATGACTGCACTGTGTTCTGATGGTTCTGAAGTATTCAAATATTACATTTAAACACGTTTTTTGTTCGAAATTGTTCGACCGCAATGCATTGTGGTCTATATTCAATAATCTAGTGACCATCGATGGATGCTAGTTTTTCAGAAAGAATTCTGGGAAATTTCCAGTGCACTTGATTTTGGTATTAGTAGATTCAGACCGCACTAAAATGGCGAACACACTATATAGTGATTTGGGGGGGGGTCAGACACAACCAACCAACAAACAAACATTTTTGGGCAGGAAATAATCAGTGAGGAACCAAAGATGAGCATTCACCTTCAAAATAAAAGAAGTCCACATTTAAGTTGTCCTCAAAGACATGCACCACATGCAGTGACACTCTCTAATGTGATGGACGCTGCTAATAAAGCTACATTCAGTTTGTATTTATGTTTATTATGATTTATACATGTAGAAAATACCAGTTTTTATGACAATGTCATTTTATTTTGCAGTATTTATCTTCCACTTCTTAAAGGTTGTAAGCGGCTAAAGTTATGCCTCGTTCCCACTAAGCGGCCCAGACCGAATTGGACCAGTACCAGTATGGTACGATATTTTGAGCGTTTCCATTATAAAATGGACTCATTCATACCAGTTTTGGTCCCCCGTTGGTTGCAAGTCCACAGAAAAATGGAACGGACCGGTTAGGGCGGAGCCTCTTTTGTCATACGATGAAATCCATTGATTGGCGAAAAGGTTTTACGATAACAGCAAGCTTCCGACCAGTGTTTTTCTGAATTCAAGATTCTAGTCAAAACTTTTGTCCTCTTTTTGGCATATTCTTCTTCACCCCGCAATCTACTTCCAAAGAATATTAAATTCTTTGCATACAGTGTTCCCCTCAAATCTGCAAATATGGAGACCCATTGTGGTCGCACAGCTATGTGGTCGGTTTATACCCCGCATGTGCCTTGATGGTCCAACACTCAATGGAAACGCTCACTTGAATTGCCCAGACCTTTCAAAACCGACCAGGACCAGACCGGTCCGGAAATGAAAAATAACGAAGCATTAGTGTACAAACCTGGAGTACAAAGAAAGTTTAGACCGGCTGTTATAGTGTTTTACAGAGAAAGAAGGTTCAATAAAATAAAGTTGCTGATTTGTGTAAATTTGAAGGATTTAGGAATTTTCCAACAGCAGTTAGGCACTTTTCAAGAAACTTTAGCACAGAAGACTCATTTGTGTTAAAAATATTCAATATTGCCTTGAAAGATAATCTGGGCCTATTACATATTTACAATCACGACTTCTACAAATCACCAACTTTGTCTCATTAGCTGTGTTTCCATTACACGTATGCGCAAAACTTTATTGAAATTCTAGAAATGTAAAAAAAACACAATTTCGGTATTACACTTTTTCCATTAAGTTGCAATAAACAGAAACCAACTCACACGATATGTCATTTAAAAATGTTCAAATTTCTGTCACGGAACCAGCACTTGTCCTCATCTATCAAAGGAGACGTCGGCATCTTGTTCAGGTCATGGAGCGGCGAGCTACGTGGGAGTGGCTACGGATGAAGTGATTTTGGGAAATCGTGGTTGGTGATTTTACAGTCGATCTAACAATTCCACATGACACTCAACTTTTGATGAGCTGTGTGATGCTGTGGGACCTCTTATCCGGTTGTTGGTCATGTGACTCATTTCGTCTTCGAAAAGTGTTTCCATCGCAAGTTTGTGAAATATGTCAATTTCAATACTCCTCAAAAACCGCCTCTTCCATAAACTTTTCTTTTTTTGATAAATACACATTTTTCTCAAACCAGTCTGTGGCCTAAAAAAGGTTGTGGACGACTGTTTTAGTTGACAATTGCACCAACTCAACTGCTGTCAGAGTCATTTTGCTAGCTGACTGTGATCTCTTCATTTTATGTTCTGTTGGGGAATCAGACTCTCCTGCAGCTGGATTGGTCTAACCGAGGCTCCAAACGCCTCATGTTGCAGTCAGTTCACCATCTGCAGGATGAAATTAAACAATCCTGATAGTGCAGACAGTTTCAGTACAAGTATTTAACGAAGAAACTTAACTTTGTTATAATGCTGCATGTAAATTGTAGTTGACTGCTTTATTGCATATTTTAACCTTTTGGCTTCACTGAGAACCTTCAGTGTTCTTTTCCAGTACTCTGTGCTGAGACTAATCACTGTTGATCTGTGTAAGCTTTAATAGTTTGAACATTTTTACTGTGTTTATACGTTACTTGGGTTTCTGTCAAAGTAAATAATGACATCTAATGCAATCAAGCACAACAGAACAGCATATGTTTAACAAACTATAAAACGAAAAACGAAACAATTAAGTTATGAATGTGTTTTCTTTATTTCTTCAAAATATTTCAATTTTGTGTAGTTTGAACAAAAAATTGGACGTTTGACTTTAACATAACTAAAATGAAAATGTTTATCAGGAGTACTATAGATGACATTATTATTTTAAACACAATCAATAGATTAGAAAAATATATTGACCCTTTAACGCCGGAGATGTGGCAGATGACAGAAATAACGAACTCTCTTTGACATATCGTGATCCTTCAACCGATGATCAATGTGAATCCGTTGATTTTGATCATTGACTGTAAAAGAGAACTGGACTGAATGACCCCTCCATCTTGGTGTTCCAAAAAGCTGAAACCCCTTCCACTTCTCTTAAGAAAACAACAACTTTTACTCAGTCTTTATTATAATCATAATAACGATTCTTTTCCTCTTTTTTTTACATTTTTTAACGTATCCTATTTTTTTCTCATGTTTTAGCTGTAGTGCAAATTATTCGAGTTATAAACTGGCCAATCAGATGCCTCAATAAAAATAGGTGGTCTGGCGTCCGACGTTGGAAGCGTTTGATCTACAGATTTTTCAAAGCCTGCTTTCAATGAAAGGGGTGTGGTCTTCTAACATGCTCTCTCCTGATTGGATAGAGTGGTTGCCATAGAAATGTAGATTCAGACCAACTCAGACCAATCACTGATTACTGACAATTTATGGTTCCAACATGGCTACGGATGCGTAGCAAAAAATTGGCGAGTGATAAAACTTGGAAACGGAAGCGAATAATCTTCTACGGGTGATGTCACACTCACTTGGTCCAGTTCTCATATACAGTAAGCGATTTAGCAATTTAGCCAAAAAAAACCTGAAAAAAACAAAGTTAGCAAAAACAGCTAGCATGCAGCTGAAATATTAGCTAAACTGGAAAATAGCCTAAAAAACAAAAAAGCCAAATACAATAATGCTAGTGTGAATGCTGTAAGCTGAATTTGGTCGCTGAAGATGCTATTGTTGATAATGGAATAGCTGAAATTGATAGCATTACGCTGAAGTGGATAGACAGCTAAAATATTTGCTAAATGCCAAAAACACCTAAAAACAGCTGGCATGTAGCTGAAGCTGATAGCCAGTTGCAATATTCGTTAAATGCCAATTTAGCCCAAAAAACTGAAAAAAGCTAAGTTAGCCAAAACAGCTAGCATGCAGCTTAAATATTAGCTAGACTCTAAAATAGCCTAAAAAACAAAAAAGCCAAAATTATCCAAAATAGCTAGCATGTAACTGAAATATTATCTAAACTCCAAAATACCTTAAAAAATGAAAAAAAAAATCCTACATTAGCCAAAACAGCTAGCATGTAGCTGAAATATTAACTACACTTCAAAATGGTCTAAAAAATCTTAGTAATTACCAAAATAGTCCAAAAAGCTAGCAGAAAGCCAATTTTTAAAACCTTGAAACCGTAACTTTTGAGCATAATTAAGAACTAGATATATAGCATTACCTGTGATAATGCTAGTGTGAATGATGTAAGCTGAATTTGGCCGCTGGAGATGCTAGTGCTAATAGCTGAAAATGCGAAAATTGATAGCTAAAAACGCTGAAGCTGTTAGCCAGCTAATATATTTTCTAAATACCAAATAGGTTAGCCAAAACAAGCTAGCATATGGCTGAGAAAAAATGCCAAACTTCAAAATATCATAAAAACTGAAAAGAGCCTAAATTAGCCAAAACAGCTAGCATGTAGCTGAAATATTAGCTAAGCTCCAAAATGGTCCAAAAAGCTAGCAGAATTACAACTTTTGAAACTTTAAAACTGTAACTTTTCAACATAATTATGAAATATTAAAAACGCAGGATTATTATTATTAAATAAATCAACTCAAACCTTAAATAACTTTCAGAATTTTACTCTCCATAAAAATATATTTAGTCAAAATGATACTAGTTAAATATTAGCATAAGATAACATCCGGGCATTAATAACAATAAAATAAAATGATCTGGAGTGTCAGATATAATTACCCGGAGGGCCGGATCCGGCCCCAGGGCCATAACTTTGACACATGTGCCCTAGACTGAATTGTCTAGACTTCATATTTTGTTCTGGGCAGACGATCCTGGCTTTGAACCTCGAGTAGACAACAAGTTTCACTGCATGAACTTCCTCTGAAGATCCCAAACAAATTCCAGGATCCGATATTGTACTCGAGTTGTGGCGGAATCTCGGCGAGCGATCTCCAAACATCACCCAGAGAACTGTCCGGGTGATGTGGGTCCACTGATATTTTCACGTCTCCCACTTCTTTCATCTTAGACCTATTACTCGCCCACATTCTCCACTCCCCTATTTCCTCCCCTCTCAACGTTTATTCCACCCAAATCCTTCCTGTCGGATACCGCCGTCCCACCGACTCGCTCTCCGCCACCACTTCTTGATAGCGCTGGTGTAATCAAAGCGAGTCAAAGATAAATCTCGGTAAACAATGAGTGACGGTTCGCAGCTGGTTTCGATTTCGCTGCTGTCTTAGCAGGTCAGTGGGAGCCTTACACCGGATCACACAGCCTGAACACGATACCCTGCAAACCCCAGAGGATCACTGAGGTTTGACCACTCTTGTCCCTGAATTATACACTTGGATGAGCACACACATCTTGGTGCACACAAACATGTTGTGCGGTGAGATATGTGAACGCTAACACAACCCGACAACAATGGCAGAACATTATCCTATGAGGAGGGGATATTTCCTTAAACAGCACAGAAGAATTCTGGGAAATTAATGCCTTTATGCAAATAAAACTACATTTTTTATTGCTGTTCAGAGGGTGAGAGGAAGTTCTCAGCTCATCAATGCAAATGAGCGGCTCGAAAATGTCGTCCAGCCTTTGAGCTTCTACATAGCTGTGCACTTCTGAGAGTACGGGGTCAAAGGGCGTTGACCCCAAACTCATGGGGATCTTTTTAAAACACATTATAGACCCCTAATGTGACTGTTAATTACATGTAAAAATAATGCAGTTTATTTAAACTGTGTTTTTTATCCACAGGTGAACCGTCTCACTTTCATTTTTTTTCATTTGTAACCGTAGAGGTGGTCGTGCAGATGTTTATACGTTTCTCAACTGACGTCTGAAAAAAGCGACTCGGCATCCAGCTTCCTGAATCAACAGCACGTGAAAATATGAGTTATTGAACGCCGCCACAGCTATACGACCATCGGGGGATCCAATAAATGTTGCTCAACAGTAAATTTTGCAAAAAGTTGGAAAAGATGGAAGATGTTAGAAATGACGAAGTGTGACAGATTTTAGTTGTTTTTTTTTTTCCCCTTACAGACTGGCAGTTTTGAAAATGAGAGAACAGCTGCAGGAGGAATATTGTGTCAGGATTATGAGCAAACCTGCTTCAGTAACTAGCTGTAACATTTTATTTATGTTTCACGGTGGCAGGTTATTTGAGGGACTCAGATTGCCTTTCAAATGTACAAACTACATTGTGTCAGAGGCCATATTGGTGAAACAGTGAGAGCTTCTGGGAAAATACTCTTCAGCTCGGCCTACTCTGGCATGCATGAACACATGAGCACAGGTGAGAGATGGTGGCACAATACAGCTGCCTTTTTATGGGGGGATGTAGCAATCCTTTTTCAAAAGTGCTCACCAGTACTAAAGCTGAACTCTCATTCGCCGTTTCAACTTGACTTGCTGTTATTCAGCTCGGTCTTGTTCGTACGATGCATCAGAACTTCACACTACGGAAATACCTAAATTCTAATCCACGCTGAGTTGACCCCAAGGAATATAAGATATAATATTACTCAGCTGAGAACGTGCACGTTGCTTAAAAAAAGTTTAACTTACATTTTAGCATTATGCTAGCTGTTTTTGGCTAATTTCGACATGTTTCTGTTTTTCTTTTTTTTTGCTAATTTGGAGTTTAGCTAACATTTTAGCATTACGCTAGTTATTTTTAGCAAATTTAGACATGTTTCCAGTTTGCTGGCTAATTAGGAGTTTAGCCAACATTTTAGTACTATGCTAGCTGTTTTTGGCTAATTTCAACATGTTTCTTTTTTTTGCTTATTTGGAGTTTAGCTAACATTTTAGCATTATGCTAGTTGTTTTTGGCTAATTTAGACATGCTTCCGGCTTTTTGGCTAATTTGGAGTTTAGCTAAGATTTTAGCACTATGCTAGTTGTTTTTTGCTAATTTAGATATATTACCAGTGTTTTCGTTAATTTAGAGCTTAGCTAATATTTTAGCCTAATGCTACCCGTTTTTGGCAAATTCAGACACGTTCCCAGTTTTTTGGCTAATCTGGCATTTAGCTAATATTTTTAGCATTATGCTAGTTGTTTTTGGCTAATTTAGACATGCTTCCAGCTTTTTGGCTAATTTGGAGTTTAGCTAACATTTTAGCACTATGCTCTTTGTTTTTGGCTAATTTAGATATATTTCCAGTGTTTTGGTTAATTTAGAGCTTAGCTAATATTTTAGCATAATGCTAGCTGGTTTTGGCTAATTTAGACACGATTCCAGTTTTTTGGCTAATTTGGCATTTAGCTAATACTTTTAGCATTATGCTAGTTGTTTTTGGCAAATTTAGACATGCTTCCAGTTTTTCTGGCTAATTTGGAGTTTAGCTAACATTTTAGCATTATGCTAACTGTTTTTGGCTAATTTAGACATGTTTCCCATTTTTCTTTTTTGTCTAATTTGGAGTTTATCCCAGGCAGTAAGACCAAGTGGGCCCCACATGGTTTAAACATGGGCAGAAAATGTGGGTCCTAATTGGGTTTGCCCGCAGTTTCCATGGTGGCCCCAGCCGTGTTTGCCCACATTAACTTAGGGGGCTACGCTAGCCAGCTGCCTGGTGGACAGCATAGCGAGCTCCGCTGCTCAGGGTCCAGCAAAGTAAGCAAGTGGCGCCACACAGGAGTCAGCAGAGCTAATGGGGTCAGTGTCCAGGCTTCCAGTCTCTGGGCAACAAAGCAAAGGCAAGGCACAGTTTAATAAAGATCTACACAGTTTAATATGAGGTGACGACGAATTCCGTCACACCAATCAGATGCCTCAATAAGAGTATGTGGTGCCTGCTGACCGCGCCTAAAACAAAGCGTTTGACAGATTCTCAGATCAACCACTGCTTACCAACGTTGTCTGGTCCCAAAATGGCAATATCTGTACTGTGGAAAAATGGCGACTAAATTAACTTAATTTCGTTGGAAACCGAGGTAAGGCTTTTTCTATTGATGACTTCACAGCCATGTTTTGACCATCTCTTATTATGTCAATGGTTGCCACGCACGTTTTTAAGTTCTTTTTTGGGCAAAACACGCAGCAACTGAGTGAGGGTCAAAAATTAAACTTCGACCAATCAGAGACTTGGATTTGGTAATGACTCATGGGTTGCGACCTTTCCCAAACCCAGGTGTACTAACCATTTGAAAATTTGATCATGAAGGACAGATTAAGAATTGCAATTTGTGCCCGGCTGGAATTCTATGACACCAAATTTTTCATAAATTGGAACAGAGCTGTCAAAGAAAAAGCCTGGAGCAAGATTCTTACGTTTGCACCGCTAGATCATTTTGCATCAACCCTCTTTCTACTGGGAGTACACACTTAAGTGTCAGGTAGTATGCGCCAATTTTTGAACATACCATACAAGCCTGGTGTGTATGTACCATAATGGTAACCTTCCTCAGACTTTAAGTTTAAAAAACCTAAATAACTGCTAAAAACTGTTAAGGATTTTTATTTAATGACAAAGTTTCCACCAAGCTTGTATCATTAGGAACATTAATCTGCAGTTTAATAATGTCGTTGCAGGTCATGTACTGCAAGTGCCAGGAAAACACAATTTTTTCATTGTAAGTACAGTGAATATTACATAGAGAAGTGGCCAAGCCTCTCACTTTTCCCATCTTATGGTGTCAGATGCTGCCTAACCCTGCCTGCCACGGGCCCCGTTTCCCTGCTGCATTACCTATTAAAATTGAAGTAAACTATTGGAAGGTTTTTCAAAACCTGGTTAGATGTAATTGAATGTGACTGCCCATTTCAAGCAGGCCTCAAAAACCAGGCTGCGTTCCCCCCGCCTAATCCCACCAGACGGCGAATATCCATATAAATATCTCACGCTTGTCTGCAAACTAGGATTTGACCACTCGCTGCACAAAGCAATCCTTTAGGACGGACAGGCCCCATGGCGCGCTGAAGAAGATTATAAAAAATATATATTTATAAAACAGCAGTTACATTTTAGAATTCCGAATCTTTCTGCGTCCTTCATCTTTAAGAATCTCAGCAGGATTTTTCTGGATCAGATTGAGGATTGCATCCAGATGTGGCCTACAGCTCACGGTCATCCAGACTTGGACTTGTAGGATGGGCAGATGAAGTGAAGGGGGACAGGGAAAGACCACGTGGCTTTCGACACGCTCCAAGATCCACTGAGTAAATATGACCCCGCTTTGACCCTTATTTGCCAACTTTCCCCTCTGGGGCCATTCCTGCGAGTCCATTAGACATGTTCAGATAGCTCAGGGCTAACCTGCCCCATTTTAAACTCAATAAGTGTCCCTCTGGATGAGGATGTTAGAAGGCCGCACAGGCACAACACACCACAACAAGGGTCTCTAATGGTAGAGAGTGACGCCTTGTGCCTTTAGGAAAGAATCCGACTCTCTTGAAGCAAAACAATCCAACCGCTAAATTGGCTTTTGATTCCCTTTCCCAACATTATTCAGCTCACACACAGTCAAGTCATGGCACTGGTCCCAGAAGATACATGCTTGGTTTCTAAAAGATTACTTTTCATCTGTGAATTGCAGAGCTTTGTCTAAAGTCAACCCTCCCTTGTTTGCAATGGATTCCTGCGGCTGCACTTGGCCTTCATGCTCAAATTGACGAGCCGGAGAAAACATTTGGAGAAGTCGGACTTTCGGGTTCAGCTGACGTACTTCTTTTCCGTCAAAGACAAAGCAGATGCATTGCACCCGACATCAAAATAGCCAATAAGTGCTTTCTCTAACGTCTAGTGTTTGGTTGCACATGAGGGTTTTTTGATGACTAATGGCCCACCTCATCCTTCACCCCTGTTTCACCTCTTTTTGGAAAGTAAGTCAAACAAGGACGAACCGGTTCTCTATTCAACCAAAGACTAACCAGAGAAAAGCTTTCAAGTGAAGCATACTGTATTTGGAACATAAGATGAACTGAGACTGAACTGGGCTAAAAATAATTTGGTTGAATACAAACGTTGATTTTAATTACAAATAAACCAAATACCTAATCATGATATGATTGCTAAGGAACAATGTACGATTACCCATGAATTTAGAAATATCGGATTAAAACTGTAAGTTTTTTCTCCAAAAAGCCAATACTTTTGAGCATGTGCTAATCACATATTTCAAAGTTTTACATCAGCAGATTTATAAATAAAAGGAGGGAGAAGAAAAGCATGAAACGCTCATGAATTAACATAGAGAACAGTATCAATGTCTGGAAGACATAGTGCTTCCTACCTTTGGTTCCCACATTAGCACAGCTAATGACATGTTTATGAAGTACAGACGGGTGCTAGATATAGACGAACTTTGGCGTATACTTGTGTAACCCTTTCCTACCTTCCTTGAAGGCCCCATTCACACACATGAACACTGGCGCCAACCTTCCACCAGAGGCAACTTGGGGTTCAGTGTCTTGCCCAAGGACACTTCGATGCAAGGCAGGAATCAAACCCGTAGTCTTCCCACCAGGTGTAGACCGCCCTACCGCTGCACCACGTTGGAAATTTACGTCATTGCCCAATTAGTTCTCCATATAACCTCCCACATAAATTAAGTTTTAGTGATGATTGCACTTCTATAGTCACTTTGCAAATATCTGCCAACTACCCAATTTGTTTGGGTGTGTAAGAAAATACCTTAAAGTAGGGTTGAGTGTCTTTCCATCTCACTTGCCCTGAGACTAGAAGGTCGTGCGTTCAAATCCCTGCTGAGTTCTCTACTCTAAAGATTCTAAAAATGGGAACCAGTGCCTCCCTGCTTGACACTCAGCATTAAGGGGTTGGATTGGGGGGTTAAACCACCAAATGGTTCCGGAGCACGGCTGTGTCTGCAACTCACCGCACAACTAGGTGTGTGACAACTAATGGGACTTCAACTTTTGATTAATTTACCCATAAGGGACATAACAACCTGGTAGAAACCAGCTTGTGATTGGATGTATTTTTGTTTACATCACATATAAAAAAACACAATAGAAAATACAACAGGAATAGAAAATGACACTTTACCAGAAACAGATTATTACTATCTTGATTGATTTTATGGCTTTTAACCAACATATACTCGTTCACATCTGTAGTTTCCAAACAATACTGCTGTTACTGGATTGATTTTTCGATACATATTTGATATCTTTTACATCCTTGTGTTGCATTAACTCCACAAAGTGAAGGAACCGCCACCGTTGTGGCTTCAGATGTAACTGTGAGTCTGCAGGCACTACTGGCTCCTTCTGATGCCAACACTCCACAACCAGAGCTGCAGGCACCAATTTCCACATGCTGAAGAGTAATTATGGAATGCTTAAAACTCATTGACATTCTCTCTGCTTCACTGTGACTATAATTATCTGTTCATGCATTACATTCTTAAAAAAAGCATTGTTAATCCAACTAGGATGGAAGCTCCCTGCTGTTTGAGCAAAAATGAAGCATTAGAGGGAGAAACATGTGGGTTTATAAAGATATTCATGTTTGATGAGCCATTAGATTAAAAAATAATGAACCAATTTAGCAAAAAAAAAGTGTATTTTTTTTTTTTTGCTTTAATGATCTTCCATATTCTAGGGCTACAAAAAAGGTTATATGACAAAATAAACTCTTATAAAGTCAAATTTGGCTTAAGATCTGGATCTCGTCCGTCTGGTCTGTGAAGTCATAAAGTATCAGTTTCTATTTGGAAAAACAAACATCTGAATAAAACCTTTTGCTCTCGTTGCCTGGTTTAAATTTAGCAAAAAAATGGGAAAAGGTCAACTTTTGATCTAATTATAAATCATGTTAGTGTCGAAATAATTTGTCTTCGGAGTTTGATTAGAAACATGCTGACAGAGGAAAAAACATCAAAGATTTTGGCACTTTAAAGGTTACAAAGTTGGATGGGGGAAAAAAAAGGAATGTGTTTACGTTTTTCACAGATCATTGCTGATTCTGATTGGTTAATTACTCCAGGCATGAAAATCAACATCTGGAGGAGTTGTGCTGTGAATCCTGTTGAGGCTGAACCCAGACCTTCGACTAATAAGGAGATAAGGAATACAGTAAGTCCTTTTCTTTCACTGAAGCGACAGCGATTGGTTTGACATTCACGGTGACGGTGGTGCATTTGCCAAGAACGAAGGCATTCCAGTTACTGGTTTTCTGCATTTTCCCATGCCACGGTGCAAAAAAAAGGCCTTTCTGCTTATTGCGGATGCGTCGCAAGACTGTGTGACTGCTGGAAAACTATGTTGAGGCTGTGATTAAAAAAAGAAACGGCTGGCTTTGCTGACCACACATAAAAACATCCACAAAAATGTTACAAGGCTTTAGGGTAAATAGATACCTCGGAGCCTTGAAATAACTGTTAGGCAATAAATGAAATCACTTGAGACAATCACATTAGAGCGGTCAATCAAGGAAATTAGGGAAATATTGTTAGACGTGGATCGATAAATGCCTCAAAGACATCCAAAGATACATTTGATGCAGATAGAATTTGGAAAAATAATCTGGGATATCACTCTGGTTCGGGGCCCACATTCAACCCGTCTGATCTCAAGTGGGCCGGACCTTGAGCATAATAGCAAAATGGTCAACTTGGTATCTGTAGCTTTGTTTTTGTTTTTTTCTCAGTTGGAAAAAAATGCCTCAACCAACCTAGTAACCTAATTATTAGAGCTATTATTTTATTATCTTTTTGATACAACCTTTTGTTAATTGTGGTGTCACACCTGATCATTTTTATATGAGGCTAGCAGGAAATCTAACTGCGTTTTACATAGGTGAGGCTTTTTATTTCTTGTTATGCTGGTATTTATTTTCCTTTTCGCCCCCTAGTGTCAAAATTGTGCATTGCAGCCATTTCTTTAAAAACAACAACAAACAAACAAAAAAAAAACAATAACTTGCCACAGGAATGGGCTAGAAATGTGCTTTTTTTCTTTCAACAGCTTGATATTTTTTCTCTTCATGAATTCGCCAGATTTTTTTTTACACGCCTTCCTTAAAATATTTCAAATCAGGGGTCTCAAACAGGCGGCCTGCAGTCCATTTGCGCCCCCCAAGTTGATTTTTTGAGGCCCCGCCTTAATATGAAAGTTTAATGTCTACTAAGCAATATCTTCTCCATGTCCATGCTACTTTAATGATAACTTTGTATTTGCTTTGTGATGTTTCAGCTTGCTTTATTTGCTATTGTCGTCAGATCTGGTCATCAGAAAACTCCTTAGCAACAGTTGCTAGCATTGTTAGCTTCAGTCGTTTCACAGGACAAACAGGGCATATTATATAGATTTATTAAGATATAGAACATAGACGTGAACAAATGTTCAATAAACTTATGGCACAAATGGAATCCTATACGGCCCAGCCTTAACCAGAGTCTGCCTTCAGTGGCCCCGAGATGATTTGAGTTAGAGAACTCTAAGTTAAGAACAGATCTGAGTTTTAATAAAATTAAACAGCTGATTTTATAATTAAATAAAACACCCCCCACCCAAACACCAAAATATTTTTTTATAGCCGAGTGTTTCTTTTGTTTTATTTTTTAAAACATGTAAATCAAAGAGACATCATTTTGTTTTTAAACCAACCGCTAGTGGTCATTTGGAGAACTGCAACATTTTACACTAATTTATTTTTAATTTGTTACCAAAAGCCACTTGTTGTTTTAAGTTTGCTGAGAAATGATGACATAAAATGTTGACAAGGGGCGGAGCTTCAGGAGAAAGCAGGCAAAAAAATAGTCTCAATATTGACAAAAAAAATATCAATACAACTAACTAAATAACAAAAATATATATTTTTAAATGAAATAAAATGATAAAAAATAATAAAACGGTTTGAAATATTAAAAAAAATATTTTGATCATTTTATTTTTAAGTTATCTGCCCCCCTCCCCCGCATATAGAATGTTCCAGCTCCGCCCCCGGTTTAATCTTGTGTAATTCGGCAACGTCAAAGATGCCATAAAATAAAAAATAAAAAATATTTCACATCATCTGCATTCCCTGTCTCCACTTACTATCCATTGCATGTGATAGTGCTGGCGCTCCTTTTTACAATGACACAACTTCTGAAAATATCCCAACCTAACTCATCCCTGCTGTGTTATGCCTGAACACTGAAGTGAGTGCACGCAGTTCAGATGAGAAAATAACAAACTCTCTGATCTGTTCGACTGCTGTTATGACTTGAAGATAAAAGACGATGCATTAAGTGAAAATGGTTTGTTGCCGTCATAGGTATATAGAAATGGGAGGACGTCTGAAAGGGGGCAGTGAACCTTTAAAACCTACATGATGAATTACACTTCTACTAAAACCTTCATCTGGTTTTTATTGTCCTGTGGTGATGTAAGCGTTTCAAATGAATTCTACAGATTTCTTTGTTTTGAAATATTAAACAAGAGCGTCATGCCTATCGAAGAACTACAGAAAGATTCTTTTTTTCTTAGAGTCCCGCTTCAATCATATTTTGATCTATTTTCAATGTGATTCCAGTGGTTTTTCCATTATAAATATGACATTACTATTTTTTAAAGAACTTAAATTTTCTATGAAATATTTATTTAAGAGCGGCAGTAGTTTATCAAAAATTCGCCTTGAATTGTGGGCAGGGAGTAAGCCTGCCCTGATTTCCCATCATCCCTTTGGTCTACATGCTCTCCTGCTAGTTAAAAGCCCCTCACATCCCCTAGTTAACACTATACCCAATGAGATATTTTGATAGAGACAGGCTTTTTACGATTGTCCAAGATAAGGAGCGATGCCATATTGGAATGATATGTAATAAATTAGACAGGGTTAACAGACAGTAAAACGACCATCAAATGTTTAATTTTCACCCATCAGTAGCCGGGTTAGGCTCCGGCACCCCCTCGACCCCAAAAGGGACGAAGCGGACAAGAAGATGGATGAATGTTTAATTTTAGTCCGAAAAACTCTGATAATCACAAAATAAGAGCCATTCTGTGGTATTAATGTTTTTGTACGAAGTGCAACAATTGAACGCCATTTCAAACTTTTCTATTAAAAATACGTTATTATATAGGAAACACAATGTACACCTGGTTGTAATTTTGTTTAATTCTACACAAAAACAAAGATTTACATAAACTGTTAAACTTCTCGGTCCGTATTTATAAGTGAGATGGTGGCGCCTGTTGTATATATGGGCTTGTCTGCGCCCGGATCAGCGCGACGCGGTTGGAGCCAACTGAGAACAGTGTAGCCCGGTTGAGAGTCGCGCCGGGCCGGGGGTTCGCCCGTGGCGTTCACTGTAAAGCACGCAATGGCTTGGACTTATTATCGAGCCAGCGCTGACGGGTGGTGGAATCGCTGGGCTGGAGGCTCCCAATCTACAAGTGGATCCCCCACAGCCTCTATCAGAAAGACTTAGGCCATTTTCGGTACGCCACATGTCCCTCTTCCGCCTGCCAGACAGCGATTCAGGACAAGGCACTTCCCTCTTGCTACTGAAAAAATCGTAGTTTATTATCTTCTGTGCTAAGTGCTAAGTGCTAAGTCTAAATAGATTTAAAGATCAGCCTAAACATTCACTATTGAGAGTAAACTCAAAATCCTAAAATGTTCTCCATAATTTCTCCTTTATCTCCTAATAGTAACAATTTACTAGTGAAAAGTCAAATTCTTGCTGTTCCAGCTGTTTGTACAATTGTAGCACACATTGAAACTACATCTATACCATTCCAATATAGCGTCCATCAAGCTAGCGTACCATCTAGTGGTATATAACTCATTGACTACCAGTTCAACAAAGATGGTGAGTTTTGATTTCCAGTTTTGATGAGATGGAAGAGGAAAACAAAGACGTCCATGAATCTATTTGTCTGCAGGTGGATGCATTGAGTTTGAGCATCTACATCACTGCTACAAGCTTTTTCCATGTGCATTTTTTCATCTGCTCCTGCTTCACAATGAAGAAATACCCACAATTGTGAACTTAATTTTCTTTATATACGTCCTCTATCATGAGAAAAGCGCTAAAAGAACACCATTTTTATCTGAGTGGGTCTATAACTGCCAGGATACTCTCAAGAAGCACTTAAAGCCTTTGGAGAAACACCTCCAGAAGATCCATCAACATGAAACGACTGCAATCGTCGATCAATCACCACTTACAGCGAGCGGTGAGTCGTTTTTGACGAATACAGTCTATCCTGAGTGTCTTTTCTCCTTCATGGGGGGTGGAGTTGATAAGGTACCATCAGAGAGGAGTTCACATGTGTTTGAAACTTGGGGGGGTGGGGCGACATCTACAAATAAACCCTGCCTTCGAGATTACAACTGAAAAAATAAACAGCATCTGCACAAGCGATTGACACATGAACTCGGCCTCCGCTGAAATCAGACGTCTCTGTTTCTGCTCTGTGAGCGGGAGATTTTCACGGCGTCCAGCCCTTTCACAGCCTCATAAACATCGTTTCTATTGAAGCTGTGGAACGCATTTTTCTCCTTCGTCTTGTGATTTGTTCAGCTTAACTTTTTGGTAAAAAACAAAAAACACTAGAAAACATTGCCAGCCTTCTTATGGAGGAAGGGTGTCAAACTCAATTGCACAGGGGGTCAAAATCCAAAACACATATTAGGTCACGGGCAGAACAAGATCAACATTTATTGAACACACTAAAACGAAATTTTTTAAAACTTAAAAACCGTAACTTTTTAACATAATTACGAGCTAGATATATAGCACAACGTGTGATAATGCTAGTGTGAATGCTGTAAGCTGAATTTGTCCGCTGAAGATGCTAGTGCTGATAGCTGAAGATGCTGAAATTGATAGCTGGAAATAAAAAAGGTAATTGCCAGCTAAAATATTAGTTAAATACCACATTAGCATACAAAACTTTAAAAAAAACTTGGTTAGACAAAACAGCATGACGCTGAGAAAATAGCTAAATTTCAAAATAGCCTAAAAAACTGAAAATAAAAACTTACTTAGCTTAAACAGCTAGCATGTAAGTATAAGCTAAACTCCAAAACAGCTTAAAAAAACTTTGATAAGCAGAAATTTGCAAAAATAGCTAGCATGTAGCTAAAATATTAAAAAGCCTACATTTTCCAAAAATAGCTAGCATGTAGCTGAAACATTAGCTAAACGCCAAGATAGCCTAAAAAACAAACAAAAAAAGTCTAAATTTGCCAGAACTAGCGAGCATGTAGATGAAATATTAGCTAAACTCCAACAAAACAGCTTAAAAAAACAAAAAAAGCCTAAATTTGCAAAAATAGTTAAAAAGTTAAATGCCACATTAGCATAAAAAACTTAAAAAAAAACTTGGTCAGACAAAATAACATGCAGCTGAGAAAATAGCTAAACTTCAAAATAGCCTTAAAACTGAAAATAAAAACTTAGACTAAACAGCTGGCATGTAAATATTAGCTCAACTTCAAAACAGCTTAAAAAAGTTAAAAAAGCCAAAATTTGCAAAAATAGCTAGCATGTAGCTGAAATAATAGCTAAACGCCAAGATAGCCTAAAAAACAAACCAAAAAAGCCTAAATTTGCCAGAAAGCTATTAGAATTACCATTTTTTTTACTTAAAAACTTTAACTTTTTAACATAATTATGAATAATAAAAAGGCTGGAATATTATTCCAGAATAAATCAACTTAAACCTTAAATTTCAATATTTCACCATCCATAATAGTTTATTTTGTCAAAATTATACAAGTTAGAAATAAACGCCAAATAACATAGGACCATTAATAGCAATATAAAAAGGGGCCAAATATAATTATCAGGAGGGCCGGATCCGGCCCTGGGGCCATGACTTGGACACGTGTGTTATAGAAGCTTTAAAGCTAACAATGTGGCCGATGTCAGGAGTCATTAATATTATGTGCCAACAAATGAGTTTGTGGGCTCATGGAAATGTGAGGCCTTGAGCTGAGGGGGTGGGAAGCATCAAATTCACGTCTCTTGGATGATGCAGACTTGGGTCGAGCCCAGAAAAGCATCATCACACTTCAGATGATCTCTCTGCGTTCTGAAACGCTGACATAGAGGAAAGACAGATCAGTGCAAAACACCGGATACACCGTAATAGCTCCGATATCCGATTACTTAAATCGTGAACATTGCCAGACAGAAACAATAGAGGTGGGGTTTTGTGTCATTAAAGATAGATTTATGCTTTTTATTTCTTGGTTTTAGGCTCCGTACCGACAGATTTTTGTCCTTACGGGTCTATCAAACTGTCAAAACCCAAATCTCAAGATGATGCTGCAAACTTAACGAGCTTTAATACAGAAATCCACAGCATGCAGCGTATTCAGCGACATGTCAACACCTGTGTCAGCAGGTGTTTGCCCGGCACTATTTTCCAACCGAAGGCACTGACCTGCAGTAAAAGTTCAGCTGTCCTTCGCCGTTCTAGGCTGCTGAGGTCACGTAAGAAGCGCACAAGTGGCAAAGCAATTACTATAAAGTGAAGAAAGTGTCAAAGGGGGCGGGGGGGAGTTGATAACTCCTCGAAGCTGGTAACTCCTCAGATAAACGGGGTCATTAGCACTTTGAGAGGGGAGTCCCAGCAGGGGGGGAGGACTTTTGAGAGTTTGATGTCGGTGAGAGTGTCTGGGAGCGTGAAACGTGGGGGCAAACCACAAATGGTAGAACGATCACAGGACGGGGGGGGTCCGAGCATCACAAGGAAGAAAGAGGAAGAGGTCAGGTGGCTTTTTCATCTTTGCTGACGGCGTTTGGAAACGGTGACGTGATACACAATAGACAGCTGCTGTGCTGATTGACAGACACTGAAATGTGGGGTTAATGATATTCGGCGTACCTTCAACAAAAGAACAACAAAGGAGAGATAACAAGGGGAAGCCAGACTGTTCTCAGAGTTCAATCTGACACGGGGGGGGTGAGAAATAGGAGACATTAAGTGAAGGATGCTAAACTGTCAGTTCTAATAGGCAGTGAGGCGGCTGAACTGTACTGCTGCTTTAGGAGTCCAATGATCAGCACAAGGGAGCCAATTAAAAAGCAGACTTTGGCAGCAAACGGCATTACCAGACCCTCATGTGACGCTGGAAACGCATCAAAATCCACAGAGAGGGGCTTTTTGATTTTTTTTATTATTATTTTGGGCAAAAAGTTACCCAGCCCACACAATCCAGGATGTTATCGATCTGCGGTCTCCTGTTAAATCACAGAACCTCCACTCATTTCCTAACAATCCGGCTGGAGGAGTCTGGTTTCGCCTCCTGTTATGGTGAAAAGAGATGAGTGCTGACATCATGCCCTCCGTCTGATAAGATGGAGAGCCGGGAGACAAGGTCAGCGAGGTGGAGGAGGTAAGGCTGCAGTCTATTCTGAAGATAACACATCTCGGTAAGGGTTTCTCCACGCCGCCTGCCTGCAGAGATCAAACGCTTTGTCTGCTTCTTTTTACTCGACGATTGAATTCGTCTCCGTTCTCTGTGTTTGGTTGTTTTTCTCTCACTAATTGGAGAGAAGATCCAGGGTGGAGGATATTGCTGGAACTGAGAAAGGTCACTGATTTGAAGTCTTTTTTTTTTTTTTGCTTTGAAATTAATTCAAGAGCTCTGTGTTTTGTTTACCCAACAGAAAATCCCACGAGATAACCGGAGTACCGGCCAGGTGATGCGAGCAGAGAGGATTCGGTCTCCATGGAGTTATTTCTGTGTGGGAACAGCAGTAACTAATTATGCCCCAATACAAATCTTTCCCTTCTCCCTTCCCATTCATTTGTATGGAGCTAAATTGGAGCCAAAATTGAAACCCAAATGAAAAAATTAAAAAAAAGAAAAAAAAAATATTGGCCAAACTTTTTGCTTTTCTAACATAAACTTAATTAATTTCAGCTTCAAATAATCTCTTTTTTAGGGTTCAAAGCTCAAAATTTCA
Organism: Oryzias melastigma; assembly: GCF_002922805.2. NCBI lineage: Eukaryota > Metazoa > Chordata > Actinopteri > Beloniformes > Adrianichthyidae > Oryzias > Oryzias melastigma. The sequence goes on along the minus strand of NC_050534.1, from coordinate 14,137,927 downwards.
ATTTCAAAACTTTTATTTTTCAGTTTTATTTTTTTTTTCACTTCCACCTCTTTCTTTTGTTTATGAATATGAAAATTTTAGTTTCAAAACTTTTGGCCCCGTTGTGGCCTGTTGGGGCGGGGCTAACACGAAGGACCAATCAAAGTCGATGAGGGTGGTAACTTCAGCCCCGGTGCATTCCCTGACTCTGACAACTTGGATAATTGGCCACAAAGGGGCCAAAAGTTTGGAAACTGAAAATTTAAGAATAGGAAAAGAAAAAAAAAAGTTGAAAGTAAAAAAAGATTTGAAACTGGAAAAAAGTTTTAAATTGAAATTTTGAGCTTTGAAACCTAAAAAACATAACATCTGAGGCTGAAAATAAATTAGAATTTCAAAAAGTTTTGGACATTTTCCTTTTTTTTTCAGCCAAACACCAACATTTCTTTTTCACTAGTTTTATTTGGGTTTCAAATAATATTGGTCCTAATTTAGCTCCGTACATTTGGCCTCCAAACGGAGAGTTATGAAAAAGTAGTGTCTCATATTTCAGACGTCACTTTGGCTCGATGATGTCATCAATAATCGCCGGTCCGCTAGCGTTAGCGCCGAGCTTCCAGAGCTTAAATATACATAACAGCAGCGTTTTTATAACTTTGTAAAGGTAACGCTACAACAAAAAGTCATTATTTACATTTAAATGTAAACTTCTGTGGTTCAAAGCGCATCCACGTCAAGAAAAACGCTTCTCAGCGCGGCGTGATGTACCCCTCCATTTGGAGGATGAAATTTAAAAATATTTTTTCCGGACACGACTTGCACTTAAACTGTCCCGTCACAAATAAGACCTTTCAGGACTGAAGTCCACAAGGTTCTGAGGAATACGTTTCAAATGGACATCCTGTACACACTAGAGACTATATCTAGGATGTTTGGAAGAAGAACAAGTCACACCAAAGAAGAAGAAATATTTGTGTTGAATCCTGACAGCAAGGAAAGCCATCACGAGAAAGTGGCTGAATTATCAAAGGCCTGTGCTGAATAACTGGATAAATATTGTTTATGATATTTATAAAATGAAGAAGATCACGTTCTGTTAAAGACTACAACAAGAGATCTTACGTTAAATATTTGAAACTTGGATTGACTTACAGATATGCGTATATTTGTATTTTGTTTTTAAGATTGAACCTCAGCTTTCCCAATCTAAAGAAGGCACACATCCCAAATTTTTGTGTTATGCTTAACTGTAACATTCCATTTTAAAAGAAATAACTGATAAAGGATTGAAAAAAATAAAAAACTTCCACTTCAAATGGAGGGAGAAGGGAAGAATTCGGATCGGGCCGATAGGTTGCTTATCATCAACCAAAGAAACTGCACATAAACAACTTGCTAAGACTTATGACTGTAGTACTTATACAGGGCAAAGGAGGTTAATAGATATACAAAAAAATCCGAGACTTAATTTATGAGAGGATTTGATACATGGAAATCGCATCAGAAATAATGCAAAACATCTGGTAGGACCCAGAGAGACGAAAACTCTCATCTCTACAAAGCTTCTGTTTCCCTCCACTAAATTAAAGCCGTATGAGACGGGAACTAAATCGTAGGAATATATTGTTCACTCCATTTAGTTCCACTAAGATTTGGCGACAGAGACGGTGAGTGTCAAAGATGCTTGAGGAAGACTGGGTGAGGCCGTCTGGAAATAGCGCTTCCAAACCAGCCTCTGGTGTCGCCTCGTTTTACACTCATATGACCGCCGGTTCCACCTCACTGGCATTCACAGAGTATTAATACACTCCCTCTGAAAACAAATAAAAAAGCTCAACGAGATGCAGAGGGGTCGCGGCTTCGAGATCCGTCAAAGTTTCGGAGAACCGGTTTTCCCCGCCAGCCGGGGGAAAAAGGCCGCCTCATCTATCACCATTCATCCCCCGCGGATGTTCGAGCGAACATCTGTCAAGCATCACGCTGAACGTCTGACAGATATTTCTGACCCTCGCAGCTTTAGCATAAATGAAACACGTTGGTCGTTTAGATCTCACAAAAGACGGTGGAGGAAAAAAAGGAATAAAAGGAGGAGGGTCAATGCTATGAAACATCTTTAACCAGACCTAGGAGAAAGAGTTCAAGAGGTCAAAGGGACGTCATAAATCGCCTCATTTGCCAAAGACACCTTTATTTTCCCATCTTCATCTTTGTGAGATGTGGTACAGTGGAAACACATGCAAGTAGTTAGACATGGAAAAGAGATTTTGCAGGTTTTTTTACGCCATCAAAGACTTTCTCAATCATCAGTCGTAAAGATCAAAACTAGAGATGTGAGGGTGTTTGGTAAACAAATATGTCCAACAGACGCCTCTCATCTACCAAGCCTTTTTTGTTTGTTAGAAATGGACTTCCCAGAGCTATCTGATGAATTTCTTTATCTGGTCAAATTACAGAAACATGCTAGCAGTTATGCTAATTAATGTACGTTTACTGAGGATTTATGGTTTGTGGGTGGCGGGAAACTTCTCACCAAAGGCTATTTTGGGATTGGTTGGAGACAGCATGCAGACAGAATCATCTTTCCAATGAGGGGAATGTCAGTCAGGCTGGGTGAATTCCGTTCCCCCTGGTTTGGTGATTGACCCCAGTACCCACAAATCTTTAGGCCCACACGTCCGTCGCCGCAGGAGTCCGGGATGGTCGTCGCAGCTGAACGGAGGAGTGGAAAGAGAGGTCCTTGTTGTCGTCTACTCGTGTTTGTGTGTGATTCTTCTTTATGTGGCCTTTGGGAACTGCAGCGCCCCCTGCTGTTGTATTTAACAACACATACACTCCGATCATCTTCTGATCTATTGTAAAAGCTTTCAAAGTATTTAGATTATGCAATTTTTAGTCAAAATCCTAAACCTTGTATTGTTTTCTAAAAATACAATTCGGCAATATAGAAATGTCCCTCAAACTTTTTAGCGAAATGATGGTACGGAAGTAAGCCTCCACTTATTTCCCATCATCCTTTTGCTTACACTCTCTCCCGCTAACATTAGCAGACAAGGAAAACGAAAATGTTAGTGGAACAACTACCAGCTGATGCATCAAAATTGAGTCGAGCAGGAGCTTTTGGCTTGCCGTAGTAGAGTCAAGAGGGGTTTTTGAGATCACTTGCGCCTTGCCTGGAATGTCGGCGAGACCAGCCGGCTGCTGGCGGAGGCGGGGAAAGACGCCTGAGATAAAGGCGAACAATCAGGGTTGTCCTTAACATTCTGTTGAATTTAATGAGCCTCTCCTCCTTAGTATGATTTTTACTATTATGTTTTTTTATAATAATTTTTAGCAACAAATGAAAGATAGATGTGGGGTTAATTTAATTTTATTAATAAATAAAATTGAAATTTAAGTTAACTTAGTTAAAGGCAGCAATAACCCATTTCTGATCAGCATCATGGCAAAATATAAGAAGTGCCAAGACACCATTTCCCACAAGGCATTGTTTTATAGTCCTCAAGGTGGCTTGCAGACAGCGCAGATTTTAAGCCGCACTCGCTTGAGTAGGCGCCTTGCACCCGCCTCTTTGTCGCAATATTTTGATGACTCTGAAATGACGTTAGAGCAAAAACTACCCAACATGCACTGCAATCCAGGCGATCTGCACCCCCTGCATGATCCGAAACACACCTTATGTCACACCTACAAGTATTTTCCAAATAATTTTTTTTTGTATTTGACTGATTTATCACGATTTGAATAAAGAAAATACTCAGAAATGCAGTTTTAGCTTAATTCTTTTAAATATTTGCACTTTATCGATACCATAAAAATGCAATTTTTATCATTTCCAGCCATATTTTTTTTCTATTGTAAAGTTGTTCACAGTGATATTTTAATTATGATTATGCAGTTTTTAGCCAGAATCAAAAAGTCTTTTTCATTTTTAAGACATATTTTATGCACAGCGGCAGTAGCTCATTAGAAACACAATTCTGGTTTGTGGGCGGAACTATTGCCACAGATCATTTCTGCAGCTCACTGTTGCCGAGAGTTCTGTTAGCGCGCTCACGTGCTAGCTTATAGCCTCAAGCTTGCATTAGGGGCACAAAAATAATGTTGGATCAATCTAGTCGTACAGTTTTAGGGCAAATTGCTACACCGTGAGTGTCTGAAGCACAGGCCGGGGGAGGGGAGACTTGGCCACATCCATTTTAGTAACTGTGTCATTAGATTGAGCTTTTTCGAGCATCCAGTTTTCTGATCCAGTGCAATTTGAATTAAAAAATACTCAGAAATGCAGTTTTTTGTAAATTATTTGATATAGGTCCTTTGTTATGAAAAAAGAAGATGTTAAAACACAAAAACAACGATTTTCATTGAAGTGGGTCATCAAGGACGCTAACGATTGTTTTCATTTTGAGTCTAAAAGAAAGAAAAAGGGGATCAAACAAAGACACGCCTCTTTGCTTTGTTATCTGCAGCCTCGCCTCACTACCACAGACAAGCATATTTGTCAAACTAGGATCTTTCCCCTCGCCTTCACCTCTCTCGCACTCAATTTAACTCCGCAATCCCTCCCACTCACACCCACTCATTCTATCAATGCGTCTCCGCTCTGTCCCTCACAGGCTGCTGCAGTCGAGAGGATGAAACCACTCCATCAGTGAGTGGCGCCTCTACTGTCACTGGCATCACACGACTGCAGAGAAAGGCCATAATTAAACAACTCAAGCTCTGGTAATTACTCCACAGTGGCCGTAATTATCCGATTCTCAGGGTGATTACAGCCTACGGGGGGGGAAAGCAAAATGGTTGGGCTCTGCTACAGTGTCACAGCGGAAATGGTGGAAATGAGCGAGTGGAGAAGATTAAAGGACTATGTTGTTTTTAAAGTGTGAATGGGGTGTACACAGGACTGGAGCAAAGATACAAGAGGAGTAAAAAAAGTAACACAATTCCAGGCAGCAGGATGTTTACCTGTCAAAATAAAAGCCCCACAAGAACTACGAAATGTGTCCACAGTCACACCTTGTAACGTAGCCAAAAGGTTACAGACTATCATGTCCATCATGCAGTGTTCAGCAGTGCATCTTACACAGATCAGCGCACTTCTTCTCTGTCTCAGCACTTTTTGCGCACGAGGGCCGATGCTGCTCTAAGCATATCGCCGCCTTCCCAAAGGACGAGCTGAGGGAGAGGGATCGATGATCCGCTCCAACAAACAGCGCTCTGTTGATTCAGCAGCAAGCCGCACACACACACACACACACGAGGTAAAGGAAGTGACATCTCAACTCATTTGGAAGAACTTTTGTCCTTACAGAGTACACAAAGGTGATGTTTCTGCTGGTAAGGACCCTGGGGGCCACCGCAGACGGGCCCTGCCCTTTGATGGAACAATGCAGCAAAAACAAAAAGCCAGAGCATTGTGGGTGTGTGTGTGAGTGTACTGTATGAGTGCGCCAACACAAGTACATTTTTTTTCTATTACTTTTTATTTGTAACTGAAAGGTATAATGCATCTGGGGGTAATTAATAATAAACATGTATACGTTTTAATGAGCAAAACCAGGTTTTAAATCTTTGACATTAAGATAAAAAGCCGTAATATATCTGTCTTACTTCACCATCTTCTTCATCTATCATATACAGTGATGATGACGTCTTTTTCATTAATAATTTGTTAGTTTGTGTTGAGTAAAGTTGCTTTAAAACAAAAAAAATACACATTTCTTTTAGTTGTGTCATTTATAAAAGACAAAAAACCATTAAAGGCCACAACAATAAGAAATGTCGGTTTGAGACAGTTTTTGTCAAAGTTATTGACTGTAAAAGAGAACTGGACCGAGTGAGTGTGACATCACCCATGCAAAATAGCTTACTTCTGGCACCATCAAAATTAAGTCAGCATTTTTTTGCGTTATAAACGCCGCCATGTTGGAGAACGATTGGTCCGTGTCCGTCTGAGTCCTTGTTTTATGGTAACTTCTCTCTCCAATCAGAAGACAGCTTGTTGGAAGGCCCCACCTCTACCTCTTGAAATCCTGTCCGAACTCCTTCACTACTCACTACTACTATATAGTGCGTTGGCCAATTTCTAGTGCTGTCTGAATCTAAAATTCCAAAAAAAAGTGCCCTAGAAATTTCCCACAATTCTTTGTGAAAAACCAACACATTCTCACTCCCAAGTCGACACATATTGATGTAGGGTTTGTGTCCCCTCTGTGTCACTTTTTGATATTTTGGGTATCCCCCACTCGTTGGTTTTTGACATGCTGACTTGACTGTTAGTAAAATCAAGGGTCCACAAACCTCTGGATGCGGTCCTGAATGTGGTACCGGACAGGTCCAGTACCGGACTCAAATCAATACTGGGTTGGGGTACTGGTGCGCTCCATGTCCCGGTACTGGACCGGTTTCGGTTTGCGGCCCGGAGGTTGGGGACCCGTGATTTAATGGGGAAAGCCAGCACATCAAAAGGCAACAATTTGGGGAAACCCAAAACGTCATATTTCATCAATATGCGACAATTTAGGGATGAGAATGTGTTGAAAAGAACCAGTCTGCATCGATGCTTACTTATTTGGAGAAAACAGACCACAATGCATTGCATTTGAACAATTTTTACAAAATAATTTTGAAAAAATATCTAAATGTATTTTTTAAATCAACATTATCAGCATTAGAACATAATGGATTCATAAATAATCATCGTAAAATGCTTGTATTGAGTATATTTTAATTTTTTTAAGTGAATTATGTCATATTTTCAATTTAAAAATTGTTATATTTAGTTTCATACAGTTGAAAATATGTGAGTCCTTTGGAATTACTTTACTTTTATGCATAAACTGATCTCATGATTGTGTTCAATAAAAATGTTAAAACATAAATTAGTGTTATTTAAGCAGGCAATGCTTTTCTCCATCTTTGTCATTTAAATTGAGATGAAAAAATAAAAATAAAAAATACTTTTCTTGCAGATGTAGTTTTTTAGTAGTTGGGGAGAGAACTCAGATGGACATAGTCTCTGTCAGAAGTTTTAAATGTCAAGATGAGACACATTTTTATTGAGACTTCTGATTGGTCAGTTTATAACTTTAATAACTTGTGCTACAGTAACAATACTGTGGAGGAAAAAAAACATCATTAGCAAGAAAATGTCAAAAATGATATCAGAGCACAAATGGTTGTTCTGACAAATATAATGACTGAATAATAACTGTTTATTTCTCAATAGAAGTCTAATTTGGTTTTCTAGAGCCGGCGGGTACTTCCTGTTTGGAACACAATAGGGACTCAGTCCAGTTCTCAAATACAGTCAAAGCCACAGCAACATTTAGTAAACTTTACCCTAAAAATAAGGAAACATTGAATTGACTATTTCTTTAATCTGTGTTAATATGACCCTTAAAACAACCTGATTTGAAGTCTGTTAGCGCTACAGGGTCGGATGTTTCCAAGGAATTGTGAAGGTAAAAAATGCTAAACATGTTTGACACAATAAAGGATAAATAAACAACAAACATACAGTCTGTTGTTTGCCTCCGTTATCCGTTTTCAACAGTTATATTTATGCATTATTTCAGCTACAGTCATGAGAAGAAAAAACACTTTTTTAGGTTGAACAAAAGAATTTAGAAAATAATGCTTTAGGAATCAGAAGCGGTTTTTAAGCTAAATCAAACAGGAACTTTGATTTTTAAAAGGCCCCAAACAGTTTTCTGGTTTGGAGAATGTAAGTATCTGTCTAAATGAGTCTTTTTTTCTCAAATCGGAACAACTTAAGTCTCCAAAAGACTTAAAACTGAATTCATGCAGATTTTTTTCTTTTTTTTCAAAATGAACAATATCCTCAAGAAAACCTCTAAAACAATGGGAAAAAACTTTGTTTAAAGTGCTACAAAAGCCAAGTCAAAGTCTAGACCTCAACTGGAATACTGACATTAAAAGATCCGAGCATAAACAAACGGCTTCATCGCTCAGTGACCTTCAGTAACCTTTCCTGCAGTAAATCAAAAAGTTCCAAACACTGTTTGACTTATTGTCCCTCAGCAGTAAGAGACTTCTGCATAATTCGTGCAATGCATCACTACTATGATGAAATAAAGGGGTAAACTGTTTTGATCTAAAAGGAATCATGTAAACCGAATTTGACCTTTGAGCTCAACATCAACGAGGTAATATTTCTGCTGATATACAACCTCCAACAATATGAAATAAGCATCCCTTTATTATATCTGGTTCCTTGCTGTCAGTTTTGCATATTCTTCTGACTTTACCTTCCAGGAAGTAGATTTAAAGCTGAATTATTACCAGCAAAAATACATTATCAGTGTCAAAAAGCATGTCTTTAGAATGTTAAAGTAAGTTAAATTGACCTTTTGTTTTGAAAAATAAATTGGTTCTTTGCAAGAGTTTGATGTCAAGGATGAACTCTGTTCGGTAGACTCACTTTGAGAGAAAAACATTAGCAGCTACGAGGAAAATGTGCCCAAAAAGTTGATTTTTTAAACTGTTAATAGTTATTTTGGGTCATAAAAACCAAAACAAAACACAAAGTTTAATCAATTTTTGTCATTAATTTGGTTATGATGATTATTTTTACAGATTCAAAGGTCAAGGTTTGCACCACGACAACCTGGAATGAACTCCACTCCCACTAGGATATTGTTCGGAGTGTCCCAATCTATCCTCCAGGATGATTAAGTTTTCTTTTCTTTTTTTTTAGATCAACTCCAGAAAGTAAAAGTACAGAGAATAGTATGTCAGCAGTTTTGACTCAACCCCGTTGACTTTGTGGGATCAGCTCGGGCGTCCTGTTTAGGTCGGAGTGACCAACACAACCATGTGTTGAGGTTCTTCCACTCTCTAGTCAACATGCGGTTTTAGTAAAATGTTAAAATGTCGAACTTCTTCAAACTACAATCAACCAAACACCAAACAAGAGCGAGTGGTAGATTAAAGCTTAGTGGAGGGTTGTAGATGGTAGCGGCCGCAATTTATGCTCCATTCACACGAGGCTCAGAAAGACGCGTTCAAGCAGTCACTTCCAATGAAAACAGTTTAGAGTTTAGCCTCCGTTTGCAGAACTCTTGCGTTCATGTGCTGCTATGCAAGTTTTTAAATCTGTTTGACTCGGATAAGAAAAATAGATCATGAAAGAGAAATGAATAATTGTGGTTTGTGTCTGGATGGTATTGTAAGACACAAACTCTTTCATATAAAGGAAAAGAAAGAGGAAAACTGGAGCAAAATTTGTAAATTGTACCAAGTTTCTTCCACCTGTATGTACATGCGCTACTAAAGGGACGGGGCAGTCTAGTGTGAACACTGGATGTTTAAAGTCTGTTTAAGAACCTGCGAGTTTCTTGAATTCTTACTGCCCAAAGTATGGAGCCTCTAAAGGGACATTGAAGGAAAAAAA
>NC_050534.1:14047857-14128310 GCF_002922805.2 Oryzias melastigma | reverse complement strand
TTTTTTAAATTAAAGTTAAAAAATAATTCTGGATAGTAACGGGTGCACACCAAATAGTAACTGATGTGCACTAGTTACTAACCAGAATTTTTTTTGCAGACTATGTATTTAAGAACAAAAAAAAATAAAACACCTTTTCACTTCAAATTTTTTTAATTCGAACGCATCTTTAGGGGCTCCGTACCAAGGCAATAAGCAGCAGAAAAAAAATAAATAAATAAAAACGAAAACAATTTTTGGTCATTCTTTTTTGGGGGGGTAGGTAAAGGGTTAAGGTGCTGTTTATACTACACAGCAATCATCCATCACATCAATCGTATCCAAGATTCCGTGTTCGAGTTCATGATTTAACGTAAAAGTAACAAGCAGAAGTAAACGCGGAGCATTTTACACTGACATTTTTGAAGAACACACAAACATGGCTGACCTTCAACATGTCGTCACCCGACCAACCCCGACTTCACTTAAAGCAACCGTTTGGAAGCATTTTGGTTTTCATGGCGTCAAGGGTCGATTGGATTACAGTCACATGGTGTGTAAGTTATGATGCACCAAAGTTAATTATGTAGGGAACACAGCAAATTCACAAAATCACAATGTGCAGTTAGCTAGACATTATTTATTAAGGAGCGCTTCATTATTAAACTGATCTTATTTAAGGTTGTTGAGTTCAGGTAATTTTTTTAAAATACTTTTGATTATCAAAAGAAATATTTTTCATGTCATAATTTTTCTGTTAAAAGTGAAACGAGTATATTGATCTTGTCTTTACTTAAAAATAGACTTTGGTGGTGAAAAGTTAGTCATATTGGTGTAGTGTCTTATAGTAAAGAGAAACATAAAAAAATGCAGATCTGGGATTTATTGAAGATTGTTTCATAATCAAATCATTTCATAACCTAATTGTTGGATCCTGAGTTGTAATCAGATCGAATGTAGAGTCCCACCTCTAGCCCTTACCCCACACTTTAGCTGTTAATAATTAGCGTGTGCTAACCCTTTGCATGAACGGGGTGTGCACGTAATAAGTTAGTGCCCGTAGGACGCCTGCAGGATGCCCACAAACTACACTCCGACTAATATCCTCATTTGTAACTGTCATCGTATCGGTTGAACAGCATCGACTGCAGTGTGCAGATAGAGTCGATGACTCAGCTATGACTCACAGCGACTCAGACCAATCGCTGGTGACGGTTTGCAGACATTTGCAACATGGTGGTAACCGTATCAGGGAGCGACGGGGAAGACGGTGGCCGACTTTCGCGAGGGCTGGAGGTAATGCATTTCCAACGGGGGACCTCATGGCTCGCTTTGGTTAATGTTTTTTCAGTTGTGTTTCCTTGCTGAATTGTTTTTAGTACGTTGGAAAAATAAAATCAGAAAATGTTTGGATTTGCCCAACCTCCACCTGTAGACAGCCCGTATCCACCTGTATGGGCAGATCTGATTAAAGCTTTAAGCTGTTAGACGTTGGCAGAGAAGACTGAAAATATTTCAATGATTCAACACTTAAATTCAGCATTAATGCCCCACAAAAACCTGATTTGTGGCTATTTAAAAGGAGTTAAAAAAAAGAACTTTTTGTGTTGTGTTTTCATTAGCATTTGCTTGCATTAACTTCCATTTGGCATCCTTTCTCTGAGCACTGGAGGATCAGAAGAGGACATCTGCTGTGTGTTGAGTGAGAGAGAAGGGCCATTTGAGTGATCTCGCTGAGGACCTTGATTGATGTCGCACGCAGCGGAAAGTCCCAGCGGCCCCATTAGCAGCTACAGTCTGCATTACTGTCACAGCCGTCAGCCACAACGCCGGATTGTTCTGTCGCTGCAGCCATCAGTAACCTGCCCTGTCCATGAAACGACACAAATGAATTGAACGCCGAGCTCCCTAAATGAAGAGCGGCTGAAACCAGAGCCTCGCCGTGCCTTAATGCAGCCCCCAGCTCTTGTGAAATGACTCCTATTTCCAGCAGTGAACATTTGGCATTCATCAAAACCGATATCGCCTTTCATGCTCATTGTTTCCTCTGTGGGCTGGTTTTACTACTAATTATTCCCCCGAGGTTAATAAAAGATGAATTCTGGCAGATTACGTAAACATATTTACATGATAACACAACACAATAAGGGTTTTATTTTGACTCAGGATTTCATTACTTCCTCGTTCTCTTGGGTGAAAAATGATATTGTGCTTTTTTTTTTCCACAGGTGCAACATGGATGAGATATGAATCACCAGAAAAAGCGCCTCTTCAAAGGTCACTCTAATATATGCTGTCCTTATTCTGGAAAGGCTCTGCAGAGTCATTTCTCATAGCAGGAGTGAATCATCCCCCCCCAAAGAGCCTAGAGGACAATGTCACCTGTCACGGCCCCCCTCAACCCCAATCAAACACTTCATGAAAACCTGATGCTCTACATGACAGGATTTTTAGCACTTACTGTAAAAAGGCTTACAGTGCAGCAGAGTTTTAAGGTCTCTCAGTCCCCGAACAATTAGCTTCATGCACGACAACAGTACTCGGATGTGTTTGTATAAAAACCATTTACCCTTTCAATCCTATTACCCTGATCCCCCCGCCGCGTCCCAAAGGCTCCCAATCTGTTGCAATCTCACAATGGAGCTGTTGAAAGCCGAGTGGGATTTCTGTTGATATAGTTATGATAAATATGAACCGAGGCAAACAAGCGTGGATATTTAGAATTCCTCACTAATTGTATTAAGGCGTGACGGGCTGTCCCCCCGTGTTCTGACGGAACAGCTCCTGTTATTTATAATCAATGAAGGAGGGTTGAATGTACACAAACCATCAAACTAAAAATGTCTTGGGAAAAACCTAAGAAACGACGCATGTTTGCACGCCGTCTCTGAAATCTTTAAAGAATTTTATCGGTGGGATTCTGCTCTAGAATCAACTTTAAAACAGTGGGAATATGTTTTCTACAAGGAGGTTGATGATAATTTAAACTCCACAGGATTTCAGTTGGAAGCACAAAGAACCACTGAAGGCAAGTCTGGTGCATTCCTTAAATTAAACCAACAGTTCAATCCTTAGTGCTCACTCTAATTTGCTAGAGGTCATTTAAAGTGAATTAGAAAAAAAAAAAACATTTTTTCGCTTTCTAATCCTTGCAACTATTTAACTTTTTTTTTTAAATGATCAGCAGGAGAAACTTTCGGTTGTTGCAGATGAAAATGGCGGTTCTTCTACACAACATTAGAACTAACATATTTTCTGTACTATAGGGCATAAAGGATAATGAATTAATGAATAGTCTACGTTTGAACTTATATCATTTATTAGGCGCACAAAACAATAAGGCACATTAAGCAAAAACAAGAAAAAAGAGTTTGAGACATGTCTATCAGTCAGCCAGACCTTTATACCTGCATTCACAGTACTTTTAGTACTCGTTTGCAACATGCTACATGTTGGCTAATTCGAAATACATGCGACTCTCAACCTTGTTAGCAATATGAAAAAAGTCGACTAACACCGCTAAAAAAACTTTTATTGAAATACGGTAACTGTCAAACTTGCTAGAAACATGTGAAAACAGACTAATACCACTAAAACAAACGTTTATGAGACTACGCTAACTCCCAACCTTGTTAGCAACTCGTGAAAATAGTCTCATACTGCTAAAACAGAATGTTTATTGGACTATGCTAAATCCCAACGTTAGAGAGACATTAAAATAGCCTAATACAGCTAAAGCAAATGTTTGTAAGACTACGCTAACTCCCAACCTTATTAGCAACACGAAAAAACAGATTAATACAGCTAAAACTAACATTTAATGGACTACGCTAACTCCCAACCTTGTTAATAACTCGTGAAAATAGCCTTATACTGCTAAAACAGAACATTTATTAGACTACGCTAAATCCCAACCTTGTTAGCAACACAATAAAATAGCCTAATACAGCTAAAGCAAATGTTTGTAAGACTACGCTAACTCCCAACCTTGCTAGCAAAAAAAAAAAATCCAGACTAATACCGCTAAAACAAACGTTTATGAGACTAAGCTAACTCCCAACCTTATTAACACGAAAAAACAGATTCATACAGCTAAAACAAACGTTCATCGGACTACGCTAACTCCCAACCTTCTTAGCAACACAATAAAATAGCCTAATACAGCTAAAGCAAATGTTTGTAAGACTACGCCAACTCCTAGCCTTGTTTACAACGTGTAAAAACAGACTCAAACGAGCGTTTATGAGAGTACACATCAGCAGGTCGGCCAATGATCAAAGGATCGGCGGTTCGATCATCACTCCTGCCAGCCAACCGTTGTTGTGTCCTTGGGCAAGGCACTTAACCCTCCTGGCCTCCAGGGCGGCTCCACTGGTGTGTGAATGCGTATGTCCCGGTGATGGTCAGAGGGGCCATAGGCGGGTACAGGCAGCCACGCCTCTGTCACTCCGCCCCAGGGCAGCAGTGGTTACATCATTAGCTTACCATCACTAAGTATGAATGAGGTGTGAATGAATAATGGATACACAATGTAAGTGCAGATAAATCCATGTTAGCAACACGTAAAACGGCTTATACAGCTAAAACAAATGTTTGAGACTACGCTTACTCCAAACCTTGTTAGTGACACATAAAAAAAAAAAACATCCGACATCGCTACACGTTAGCATATTGACAATACTTGTAATTCTTGTTTGCAACACATAAAAACACAGACTGACATTTTTGCCAAATACAAATTCATTCACTACCCCTACGTTTATCCCTACAAGCAGAGACATATGGGAAAACAGTGTCTTCAAATCCAGACGTTACCATCACTCGACGATGTCATGAATAGTTGCCAGTCATCTACGTTAGCGCTTAGCTGTCACTCTGAAAATGTGTAAAATCCTTGATTTTATCACTTTAAAGGTGAAGGAATTAGTCACTACGGCTCCACCTTAAAAATCAAGTTCAGACTCCAACTACCTGAGCAATAGGGAGGAGCCGTACGGGCACAGAATAAATTCAGATTTGGCCTTTGACAGAGAACCGTGTATCTCTGAAAATCACTTCCACAACTAGAATTAATCTATTTATAAGGTGCTCCGTATTATGAAGCGTATTATTGTTTTTTTTGTTATTTTTTGTTATTAAAATAGTGGCTAAGTGAATATATAAACTGCCTAACAAGAAGCTGAATCTACTGTCATCTTTGCGGTAACCCAACTGTGAAGTTGGTGTTTTTAAGATCTTAGAACCTTTTTTTTTTTTCAGGTCTAATTAATACTAAGAACTACAGTCTTTCTATTGTTGAAATCAATCATTTTCCTGAACCAAGTTTCTGCTTGAGGTGATGCAACAGTCTGAGGCACTAAATTTAGGCCGCATGGTTTTGAAGAAGCTAAGGAGAATCAAGATTACGTAATCATGTAACCGTTAGCTTGTCTGAGGCGACAGACAGTAGCTATTTTTAGCCAGTTATTAATGTGACATAACCGTGTTTAAGATTACCTCCTTCTCCTGGATATAGTCTCTCTTTATACTTTAATATATCATATAAAAACAGTAGTTATATTCTGGCTTTTTTTTTTAAATAAAATGTCTTTAAAGTAGAAAATGTGGCTGATTGTTGTAGTGAAACAAACCCAGAATCTTTTTGATCATGCATTCTCAGTTTTAGCAGCCATGACTATGAAGACGTTTTTAGTAGGGATGTTAAAGATATTAGATACGTATAGAAACATCGATTGGGCAGTGGGAGTAACAGCAGTATCGGTTAGGGATGTAAAAAATAGATACCTATTGAAAATCGATCAAGCAACTGCAATATCACTTGAAAACCACAGATATGAAGAAGATTATGTTGGTTAGAAGGTATTACATTAATCGAGTAGTTATTAAATAGTCTTGATATAAAACAAAAAGACGTCCAATCATAAGATTGATTCTTCAAAGTCAATACTTTAATACATTTCTCTCTCAAATGGCATGCATTATCATTAATAGCTTTAAATGTCATATGAATAAGAAATATATAGATTTGAGTGTTTTCGGTAAAAGAATCAGGCTGTATCGTATCGTCAAAAAGTTAGTTGATTTGTGGACGATGTATCGAGATCCATATCGAAGTGTGTGAGTGAGAAAAGTACAAACCTCTAGTTTTCAGCTAATTTTTGCAGAGTCATGATGCTTAATCTCCATGAAAAATGCCATAAAGGCAACTTTTAGCGAGGAGCCAGCGGCACCACAAATCCACTTGGGCGGATGACCGGCGCTCACTCTCCCAACCTCTGGCAGACAATGAGGAGAAAGCAGCAGCAGCAATAGTGCTGGACGTAATGAGAATGGATCGCAGCCCCGGCTGCACCGTCTCAGCCTCATTGATCACGCAGCTGTGAAGAGTGATGGACTCGCTTGTGGGGGGAAGAGCAGCGATCCATCCGATCCATTCTTATTTGACTCTGTATCGATAACGTATCCCCCTATTGTGTTGTGTAGGCACAATATAGCAGTGTAAACTCCGACGGATAAAGTGTGGCATAATTGAAGACGTTTCCGGATGGATCTGTGGATTTGTCGATTAGTGGACGCTCTCGGAAATGAGTTATTTGATTAAATCGCAACATTTCATTAAGACGCAGATCCCAACTAAGATTTCCGATCATTCTAAAAAGTTGAAGACGATCAGAGGAACCCCGTCAACCGAAATGATTCCCCTTCCCTCCACCCCATGCCTCATAAATGTCATCCCGTCTGTGTAAGCATTAATCTCCGCGAAGCTGACTCTCCAGAACAAACCCGTCTTGTTGAACTGCTCCCCTGCTGAACAGTAGAAGCTTGGCAGAGCTGAAGGAAACAGAGGATTGAGGAGGGGTGGGGGGGGGTCCATCTTTTTCTTCTTTTTTTTTCTTTAGAGAGGGGTGCAGCCTCAGCAACAGTGGGAAAAATATCGGCGGCATTCTGGAATGAAGCTGAGCCTGCCATCACTATCAATGAGAGGAAGAGGCCTGTCGCGGCGCACAAAGACGGATAAGAAAGCAACACATGAGGAAAGTGGGAGACGAGGAAAAAAAAAAAGAAAAGCTTTCCAATTAGAAAATGCAACAACAGAACAAGGAGATCACAGATGATACAGCAAATTGAAAGAGATGGAGAAGATAGCGCGCTGCACGCGGAGGCAGACAAAGAGGAAGCACAAGCCAGCATAGAGAAATTAATTAATAAGATGAATGAGGTGAAGTGCCACAATGGGAATAAACAATACAAGAATGAATCACTCGGAAATGGAGTTAAATGTTGCTGCCACTCAGAGCCTGCATGTGGCTCCACGTGATAAGAAGCCACTTTGTCACCCTCCACTCT
This sequence comes from Oryzias melastigma, assembly GCF_002922805.2. Classification (NCBI taxonomy): domain Eukaryota; kingdom Metazoa; phylum Chordata; class Actinopteri; order Beloniformes; family Adrianichthyidae; genus Oryzias; species Oryzias melastigma. The sequence goes on along the minus strand of NC_050534.1, from coordinate 14,120,984 downwards.
CGCACCCCAGTCCTCCCGTCTTCAACCATCTGTGCCGCACAAATACACCAAGCTGCCCATCAACAGTTCCAGCTTTGTGACATCAATCGGGAGTCTGGTTCTCAGTAACCATGATACACCCCTCCGTCACCGCCTCCAGGAGAAGTGACATCATCCGCTGGAGGGTCTCAGACTGAGCCGGGACTCCGACCACGCCGGCCTAATGGTTATTGTGTGAGAAATGGATCCAAATTCCCCCCGTTGTGCTGGGAACAGCTGCGGGTGTTTAACTTCAGCCGGTGTGCCGCTAAGCAGGGCGCAAGCCGGGAATGACAGACGTCTGACAAAGAGGAGAAACCCACGGATCCAATCCCACTTTGATCTATAACAAAGTTTCTCTACAGCTCTCGTCTACTTTTAAACTGTGGAGGCTCCGTTTGTTTTATAGAAACCATTTAAAGACACAAAGTCCAGCCTCAAAGCCCCAAAAGTTACATACGGATTTAGATTGTTTTGTCCCTAAAATGGAAAACTTACTGTTGCTTCTGCATGTTGAGCAAACAAACTGACGGGATGTGTATAAAGAGTGGATGTAAACAATATGTTGGTTTATGGACAACCGTCCTGAAACTTAAAGCTTTTAAGCAAACAGTTTGGAGCTCATGGTGAGCAGGCAGGCATGTAGGAAATGGATTTTTAGTAATGTATACGATGCTGAAAAGCAATCTTGCCATTCACGAAATAAACATATATAAAGTGAAAAGTAAATTTTAAAAAAATATTTAAAAAAATAAATATAATCAATATTGATATCTATTTAAGTCCCACTCCGATCATCTTTTGATCCATTTACAAAGTGTTCCCAGTGCTTTGTTCATTCATGATTATGCCACTTTTAGACAAAATCTAAAAAAACTATCATTTTTAGGACATATTTTCAGCACAGGAGTTTCAACAGAAGTTTATTATAACTTTCCTTCTGAACTATAAGGTGAGAACGATGAGTAAGCCTGCCCCCACTTCCCATCATCCCTTTGATAACGCACTCTCCTGTTAGCTTACAGCTCCTCACATCCTCAACTTAACATTACCGGTGCAATTAAAAAGATCAGATCAGACAAGGAAAATAAAGTAAAACTTAAAAAGATTTGTTTTTGAATATTCAAATTTAAATTTGTACTTTGTCTTTCAGAGTAAATTATGTCCATATAAATGATCATATAATACCTTTGGAACCCTAAAGGACAAATTATTTATGAAATATGAGTTTTTTTTCTTTCCAGAAGTAAGATGCCTCGATCTCTGAGGCTCCGCCTTTTGCTTCTTGTGCCCATTTCATGACCTCATCCTAAAGCCAGCCTCGGCATCGTGTCTGTATTTCGCTCTCGAAAAACAAACATCTGAATTTTTGCAAAGATGGATGTCCAAACTGCATATCTGCCTTTTACTGGTTTTAGCCACGGCTATGTTCGGGGCTAGTGCCTGAGCTAGCTGAGCGACGAAGCTAGCGGCCGAGCATTACTAGCTGAGCGGCCAAGTTAGCAGCTGAGCACCACTAGCTAAGTTGGAAAGCTAGCGACTGAGCATTGTTAGCCTAGCGGCAAAAGGGAGCACTTGAGAACCGCTAGCTGAGCGGCAAAACTAGCGGCTGAGCACCACTAGCTGAGCGGCAAAGCTAGCCGCTGTGCGGCAAAGCTAGCAGCTGAATACCACTAGATGAGCAACAAAGCTAGTGGCTCAGCAACACTAGCTGAGCGGCAAAGCTAGCAACTGAATAATACTAGCTGAGCGGCAAAACTAGCAGGTGAGCAGAAAAGCTGGCGCAAAGGTAGCGGCTGAGCATCACTAGCTGAGCAGCAAAACTGGCGGCAAAGCTAGCAGCTGAACGCCACTAGCTGAGCGACAGAGCCAGCGGCTGAGCACCGCTAGCTGAGAGGAAAGTGTGTGTTTGTGATAGCCTGGGGGGGGCGGTTTTGTCAGCGCAGACTCTTCTTGAAAGGGGCTGTTCTCACTTTGTGACATCAGCTCATGAGAACCCGCTCGTTTTTGTGGGTTAGGAGGGGCTGGTGCTCGGAGTGCAGGTTTTAGGAGGAATACTCAAAAATGTGTGAAGGGAGTAAAACACCTCTTTGGAATTGTTTATAGTGAGAAATGAACATTATAATGAACTTAGAAGTTAAAAAAAAGTTGATTTTGCATGATACAGGCCCTTTAAGAGCTACTCAGTTTAACAAAAAAAGTATTAATTGGCTAAACTATTCTCTATTAATTTTATCATAATGTGTATTTTGTGGAAATAAAAAAAAAAATGTGAAAAAAATATAAATAACTATCCTTAAGTTTCTATAGACTTCTAAGTGTATAAAATTACAAAATAAAACACTAAATATTAATATGCTGTGCTTGTGGCACTTAAATACATTTCAGAAAAATGGTTTTAAAGGTGAGAGAAGTGTGCAGTTGGAGCCCCACTGCTGTCTCAGGTTTTTGATTCTATGGTCTCCTTTCCGTGTGGAGCTCCAGCTGTCCATGAGGGAACCAGAGACGGCAGCAGGCAGTCACATTAAGCAGTTCGAATGACAGTTCTCTGTCAGTTGTCCAGTCTAATGAATTGTTTCATTGTCTCCGCAGCACCAAAGACATCCGTTTAATCCTTTTTAAATCAGTTACCACAGGAAAAAAAAAGTATGATAAGGTTGTCAATGTGAAATCCTGCAGTAAATTGTACATTTTTTTCTCCATAAAGTGTTGGATTCCAGAGCAAACTCAATACCAGGTGAAGTGTTGCTGCACTGCCTGCTATAACGGTCCTTCCTGAGCCTGGGCAGGTATCCAAACAGCCTCCACAGGCTTTGATGAAGTGTCCTGTCATGATGTCAGCCTCCATTGGTCTTCAGCTCACCTGGGAGCTCCCTTTGCTTCTAACAACTCCACCCTAAGAGTCAAAAAAAAAAAAAAAGAACTGGCTTCCACATTAAAATTCTCACTCTTTTATCGCAAAGGAAAAACACCGACAATAAAAACTCAGACACGGATTCCTGCTTTTCTCCTTCACCTCCTCCTCCTCCTCCTGTGCTTGCTTGTTGGCTGTCAGCAGGTTAAAAAATGGCTCGGCACAAGCAGAGGAGAAACAATTACTCATGGCGCAGGCTGTATAGACGTTGGGAGCTCTGTCCTCCTCTGTGATCTCCGGGCCATGTGTTTCTAATTAAACGGTGCGCTGGAAGAATTATCAAAGCTTGGGATTGCATAATGAGCGCCGGCACAAATCTGCAGCGACACTCCTCGTGTCTCCAGAGGTGAGTTGAAATGGAAACGTGCCAAATAGCATCTAACAGATGCAATCTGGGTTTGACAGATGACTCAATACTTACATCTTGGGCTATTTTCACCTCTGCTGGGACCAAACTGTTTATTTTCAAAAGTGTCTTTTAATTGTGTGAATGCTTTACAGAATTCACACAAAAGTGATTCTCCTTCACCTTCCCATGGCACGGAAAAACTCAATTCTATTTCAGCAATCTTGATATCAAAACGTTCAGCTCATTCAGCGCTTTACTGCTTGTACTTTTAGTATTCGTAAACTTGATATCAAGCAAATGTGCCCCAGAGGAAATGAATAAGAAATTGCTCAAAGCTTTAAATACTTTGTGCCCGTGGAAACGTGAATTTCTGCAGTTTCAGCGAGAGACATGATTCAAACTTTAAAATATTCAGTAACTACTAGGTTTTTTAGGGTTATTGGAGTGTAGCTTTTAATTTAGAAACATGCGGTTTTAGACTAATTTAGACATGTTTCCAGTTTTTTTAGGATTATTTGGAGTTCAGCTAAAATTGTATCAATATGTTAAAATATTGGTGAAATTACAGGTTTTTTTGGGGGAGGAGGTTAGGATAATTGGAAGTTTCACTAATATTTTATTATTATGCCAGCTGTTTTGGCAAAATTTGACACTTTTTTTCTGTTTTTTTTTATTTCAGGATCATTTGAATTTTAGCTAATGATTTAGCATTTTTGCTAGCTGTTTTAGCAAAATTAGACTTTTTCCATTTTTTAGGATAATTTGGAGTTCCGCTAATATTTTACCATTATGCTAGCTGTTTTGGCATAATTAGATTTTTTTCAGGATATTTTTAAGTTTATTTTTTTTGTATTACACTCCTTGTTTTTGGCGAAATCGGACAGTTTTTCAGGTTTTATTTAGGATAATTTTGAGTTTAGCTAATGTTTTTAGCATTATGCTACTTGTTTTGGCAAAATCACACATTTTTTCAGTTTTCTTTTTTGGATAATTTTCAGTTTAGCTAATATTTTAGCATTATGCTAGCTTTTTTGGCATAATTTTTTGGAATATTTTGAGTTAAGGTAATTTTTTAGCATTATGCTATTTTTATTTTGGTGAAATCAGACATTTTTTCAGTTTTTTAGGATAATTTGGGGTTTAGCTAATATTTTAGTATTATGCTAGCTGTTTAGGCAAAATTGGGCTTTTTTACATTATAACCTTTTTAGGATAATTTGTTGTTTTACTAATGTTTTATCATTATGCTAGCTGCTTTAGCTTAATTAGACTTTCTTCTGTTTTTTCAGGATATTTTAAGTACAACTAATATTTTTAGCATTATTCTACTTGTTTTGACAAAATCAGACATTTTTTCAGTTTTTTTTAGGATAATCTGGCGTTTAGCTAATATTTTAGCATTATGCTAGCCGTTTTGTCAAAATCAGACTTTTTTTCAGTTTTTTTTTTAGGATAATCTGGCGTTTAGCTAATATTTTAGCATTATGCTAGCCGTTTTGTCAAAATCAGACTTTTTTTTAAAGTTCTTTAGAGTAATTTGGAATTTAGCTAATATTTTAGCATTGTGCTAGCTGTTTTTGCAAAATTTGAATTTTTTTCCAGTTTTTCTCTGCTAATTTGGCATTTGTCTGGTATTTTAGTAAGCTTTAGACATAAGTATTTTCTTCTATCAGTTTCAGCATCTTCATCCACATTCAGCTAACAGCATTCACACTAGCGTTATCGCAGGTAATGCTCTATATATAGTCTTCTTAAGCATTTGGTTGATTTCTTGAACAGACATTCAGCCCTCAGATGATCTCAAACCCTGCTCTGCATCGCAGTCACACGGCGCCGATTGGCCAGAGACGAGCATGGATGATTTAGCTCGCCAAATGGAGGCATGTTCATCCTCACACAGACAGGCACTTGTGTCCGAGACGTCAACCCAGCTTTGGTAAAACATCGCACACGTCTGCACATGCTTTTCCGAACAAAGAACACGCATCCACACTTGGATTCTGGTCTCCATAGTGACTGTTTTAGCCCAACTTGCATCTGTTTCTGTTTGTTAAAGAGGAGGGAACGCAATTAATCACAAGCGTGTACCCATTTTTATGCCTCGTGAGAGGGCAATATCACATAAATAAACACAGGAAGCAAATCATTTCACTTCCTTGAGGAGATTTCTTATTAAAGATTTTTGTAGTTCCACCTTCTCTTCACACAAAAAGGTTTACACTTCTTGTTTTAGGTTAGGCTTCTAGAAAGAGTCTTACCTGCTTGATGTTGAGCGTGTGGCTCACCGAGTCCATCTGGTGGACGAATATAGAAAGACAGCCTCCCAGTTTGGTTATTTTTATGACTTCAAAGAAGATTTTGAGTTCACTCCTATAAATTGGACTTTCACATGCAGATGGTCTGGAAACAAGGATGCTCAGGTGCACACACACAACTTTAAAACATTTCTAATGAACTAAACCACTCTGAAGACCTTGAGAATCACAAAGGCTTTTTGATTTTGTCTAAAAAACGTCATAATCATAATTAAAAGACCACTGGGAACACTTTTACAAGAGATCAAAATATTATACAATACAGAGGGATTGGCTGTGGCGACTCCCGAAGGCCGAAAGGTGAAACCAAATAGAACCAGGTGAGTAAGTGACCAGGTTTATTGAGCATTTTACATTACACAAAAATTAAGTTGTTGAAAGATGGGATAGGCTCCAGCAACCCTGTGACACGGAAAGCTTTTTTTTTTTTTTTTAAAAAGGACGTTTCTTAAAGTTTGATTTTGATAACATTTGCAATTGAAAACAGATTAAAACAAAGTGCATAAAAGTCATTTTATGACCTAAAATATACTAACTAAAATTGTTGGTGTAAATTTCACGTTTTCTAGTCCATTCCTTAATTTCTGGCAACAGTCATGTAAATCCATCGTACTGTACATCCTACAAAGTTGTTTTGGATTTCACCTTTTTTTTTACTCATTTCTTCTATCAAGGACAGCTTGAAACAGATGGCGGCTCTGTTTCTATATTAAATCAGCTTGTAATAATTATATTTGCAAATACATTCCACAGATGGAACACATCAAACGCCAGGACCAACCGCTGCACCGTTCAAAATCATGTTTGCTGGATAAATTTTGATTTATCGGGACACATCTGAGCCAATTTGGAAATCCACACGCCAGGACTCGGGCGCTTCCGCAGCTGTGCACCTTTCTGTCTGCAGGACAGGAAATGAGGGCTGACGTCTGAAGCAGCCCACAAACAGAGTCTCACTCCCCTCCAACTCCAGACACGGTTTGCTTTTCAACATCCAAGTAAAAGATTCAAAGTTTTCTAAAATAATCGACATGCACACACTTTAAGACAAAAAAAAAGTTAGAAATTATTTTAAAAATATTTTCTTTTTGTCTCAACCTGACAAGTAAAATACAGACTTTTCTAAATCAAACAACACATGAATACAGAAAAAGACCAACAATGACTAAATACATTTTAAAAGTAACAAAGATACACAGATAAAGGAGACTGGAAGCATACAAACAAACATTTTTCAGATTAAGAGCATATTTTTTAACCAGTTGACTGCATTTGAAGTCTAAATCTCACCCAGTAAGTCACCACTGGCCTCTTAAAAAGTTAAGCTAACGTGTTAACTCCTGAAAAAACAAAGCATCTCTACTCTTGAGACCATTGACAGTAAAAGAAAAGTGGACTCAGTGACCCCTTTTCCCCTCACGTTCCAAACAGGAAGTACTCGCTGGCTCCAAAAGCCAAGATCCCACTGATCTTTATTGAAATATAACCATCTATTACTCAGTCATTTTATTTGTAGTAAAAAAACTTTTTAAGTTATAAAAGTTATAAACTGACCAATCAGATGCCTCATTGAAAGCATGTGGTCTCCAACAAGCTCATTCCTGATTGGCGAGAGTGGTTGCCGTAGAAACGTTGACTCATACCGACGAATTGCTATCATCTGGCTCCAACATGGCGACGTCTGCATCACGGAAAAAAAAAATTCTACGGCGACTGAATCAGCCTTGTTTCGCTGGAGTCGGGGAAAGGCCTTTTATATGGGTGACGTCACATCCACTTCATCCAGTTCTCTGTATTCAGTCAATGACTTAGACCGACCAATCACTGCTTAGTGACATCCTCTGGCTCCAACATGGTGACGTCTCAAAAAAATGCAACTGAATTGACTTTGTTTCGCTGAATCCAGAAATAAGGCATTTTATGTGGGTGACATCAAACCCACTCTGTCCAGTTCTCTGTATATAGTCAATTACTTGGACTGACTCAGAACAAAATTAGTGACACTGTCTAGCTCCAACATGGCAATATCTCAAACAGCAACTGAATTGACCTTATTTGGTTACAGCCGGAAGTAAACAATTTTCTATGAGTGACTTCACACCCACTTCCTCTAGTTCTCTATATACAGTCAATTACTAAGACCAACTCAAACCAATCGCTGATTAGGGACGTCTAGCTCCAACATGGCGATGTCTCGAAAAAATGGCGACTATAAATTGACTTAATTTGGTTAGAGCCGGAGTAAGGCATTTTCTATAGGTGATGTCACACCCACTCCATCCAGTTCTCTATATACAGTCAATGACTCAGACCAATCACTGATTATTGACGTCACCTGGCTCTAACATGGAGGTACCTCAAAAAACAGCGACTGAATTGATCTCACTTGGTTAGAACTAGAGTTAAACAATTTTCTATGAGTGATGTCACAATCACTCTTTCCAATTTTCCATATATACTGTAAATTACGACTCAATGATTGATTAGTGACGTCTAGCTCCAAAATGTCGATGTCTCCAGAAAAATGGCCATTACATTGACTTCATCTGGTTAAGGCAGGAAGTAAACAATGTTCTATGAGTGACATCACAATCACACTGTCCAGTTCTCAATATATAGCCAATGACTCAGACAGACCGAGAAAAATACGTGGTCTAGCTCTAACATGGCGATATCTCGAAAAGTGTGAAGTGAATCAACTTCATTGTGTTGGAGCAGCAAATAAACAATTTTCTCTGAGTGAAGTCACTCTCACACTGTCCAGTTCTCTGTCACAGTCAATGGCTGAGACCACATTTGTTTAACTTTGATTCACACAAGTTCATACAAAGCCTGCAAATTTCTTCAAAAGTGGCATAAACGGGACAAAATACTTTAGTTTTTATTATTGGTTTTGTGTTTTTTTTCGTTAAAAAACATACTTCACTTCACTTTTAATTAAAAATATTGTTCCTTTCCTTTACATACTTATGGAGGTTTGTAAGTCCTTTTGTGTATGTTTACATCTATAAATGTCATTGGAAATCTTGTGATTCTGAGCTCAAATTACTGAGAACCGACGATGATTTGCTCCCATGCTCTCCGTGATGCCAACAATCTCACAGGAATGAGCGTTCTTTCCTCTCACGGTCTTCAGTTTCTGTGCAACCCCTTTTTCCTTTGCCTCGAAAGAAAAACACATTTCCTCCTCCAAGTATCATAACTACTTCCTCTTCCCTCCATTCGTCTTCGGATCATAAACAAACACAGGTTGACAGACTAATCTGTTTACAAAAAATCATTTGGTCTCCCAGATCGCAAGTAGAGTTCAAACTGTTTTCTGTTTCTGGAAAACTATCCGTCTTGAACTGGAATGATAGATCGTATTGATATATGGAGGTAGCATAAACAATTGGCATACGTGCGTCACGATTCTAGATAGACAACCACAAATATTTTAAGGTACGTAGAAAGAATAGCACAGTCTTCACCGATACCTTAGCCGGATTTGTTTTTGAGACAAAGCATAGCCCGGCCATATGTTTCAGAGACAGCCAGCCTGTTTAAGTTTAAACAGAAACACATCAATTACAGCTCACAGACACTATCAATAAAGGCCTTAGGGGCCACGTTCAAACCCAGCATCCTTTACAAACCTAAAGCATGAAGTTCCACCACTTTTCTGGCTCGCTTTACCACATAAGCAACACAACATCCATCATTTGGAGCCACTATTTCCACAGACATTTCTCTTTACTTGTGATGGGAAACAAGCGCATAGCAATGTAAGCAAATTTCATCTCCAACCACAAATTAAAACGATCTATTCAGAGAATGGTTAAAAACACTGAAGCACAAACCTGCAAGTTTATTTAACTGTCAGGATTATATCATGAAGCTGATAATGCTCGAATACACAACACGAGTCCAGCAAATTCCTGCTGTATCACCGCTTCACGAGACACCGCGGTATCTCTGCTTAAGGCTCAGCGTGTCACAACGTAGCTGTGAAAGCCCCACAGCCACCCGGACATCTGGTCCGTATCAGTCCACCGCCTCATCAACACCATCCTCATCATCATCAGCAGACACAAGGCTCTGCAAAGTCGTCTTGACACACTTTCCAAACTTATTCTCCCATGGATGGAGACCCTCCCACACGCACATACCCACCAAACCACAGCTACATCAACTGTGGGGTTACTGGGAACTAAGAGGCAAACAGTGTGGGATGTGAATACACAACGATTTAAAACACAATCTGGGTTCAATTTAATCCAGTTCACACATCAGAACTACGTGTGAATGAGATTAGATTGAATTTTCAAGATGTCCTAAACGGCAAATTCATCTTCTGTTAATCTAGAAATAATTTAAAGCACATGGAACCTTTCTAAATCCAACATCTTGATATTCTCAGATGAACATGTAGAAGTCAACGTAAATACTCCAAAAGTAGCTCCTGTCTTTGCTGTCTCCAAACCCCATTCCCCTGTGACTGAAAACCATTTTCTGACGCTGAAAACAACCAGCACCGACTTGGCTGCTTTCCTAAATCTTGACGTCCAGCTATGAAGTTATGTGACACCTTCTTTCTTTTTATGTCGACAGAGAAATGTCAAACACACTTAGTGAGTTGCAGGGCAAAAAGATGAAAAAAAGTTTTGACTCTGCATGGTAGGTAGTACGCGATTTTTCTGTTAGCAGACAGTCCTTGACGACCTTTCAAACAGATTTTATTTTGGGAGATTTCTAACTAATCAGATAATCAAGCAGTAGGACAATCAAAAAAGTAAACAAGAAGACATTTCAGACACTCCAATCATCTTTTGATCCATTTTCAAAGTGTGGTGTTTTAATTATGATTGATGTTTTACACAAAATTGAATAAAAAAATGTCGTTTTCTAGGACATAGTTTCTGCAGAGAGACAGTAGTGAGGTAAAAATTCGCCTTAGAGTTGTGGGCGGGACTGTTTGCACAGAGTCCCCATTTCCCATCATCCCTTTGCTTACTCCCGCTTGCTTAAAGCCCCTCACATCCCCAACCAAGTATTAAAGGTGCAACAAAAATGGCGAGCAATATCGTTACAGTTTGATGCCGACTCAGACAAGGAATGGATCGATAGGTTTACAAGAGAATGTAGCAGAATGGAGTACATTTCTACATCTCAAATAAGCTCTTTTTCCTCTTGATTCACGAAACATTCAGAAATACAATTTTAAGGTTTATAAAGTAATAATGATTGTTATTTTTGTCCCACCTGTATTGTGAGGGGCTAACAGGAGGGAACGTAAACAAAGGGATGATGGGAAATGAGTGCAGGCTTACTCCGCACCAATAGTCCCACCCCCAATTCTAAGGCAATTTTTAATGAACTTTTTCTTTAGTTTATACAGGAGCATTAATCAAAGAAAAGATGTTTTGTTTGAAACTTTACAAGCTACAGTCCCCAAGACATATAAAGGAAGAGTTAGCAATTAAAACATTACAATGTAATTACATAAAAGTTTCAATTATTTTAAAATAAGAAAATAAGAGAAATTGATGAAAAAGAAAAAAACTGAAAACTTTTTGGTAACGCTTCCTTCTACAGTACAGTAATTACTAGGTATCTACATGGTACCTACTGATATTTACATGGTACTTACATAGGTATCATAAGTGTATGGCCGCCACGCAGGAGACCTGGGTTCGATCCCCGGTTGTCCGTTGATCTCCAAGACCCTTGACGCTGCTGCCTACCTGGATTCCCCTGTGCCTCTCAAATACAGGAAGGGCATCCGGCGTAAAAACTCTGATGTTTCGCTGCGGTGACCTCTAATGAGATAAGACTCTCATGCTTTACAAGATGATCACTTTAAAAACAGCATCGGTGTGGGTCTTAAATAAAAGTGTGATTATGCTAAAAGCAATATTTATGTCCTCCTTATTGAACCTTTGATGTGTAACCTTTGAATTTACAAGCACACCCGCCATGGTCATCAAATACTACAACATGTGTTCTTTGGAAAGTTCTTTTCTCGTTGCAGGTCCAGTGAAACATTTACCCCACGGCTACAATGTGATGCTTCTGATGCATAGAGGCCTCAACACATGGGGAGCGGCGCAACTCCAGCTGCTCTCAATTGTTCTTCGAGGGTCTATCTTGGCAAAGAGTGTAAACTGCATGCTAATGCGAGCAGCCTTTCTGCTGCATGTCGTTCTATCTCGTCAGTCTCAGAATATGTGTGACATCTGTAGGCGTCCGCCCGGAGAGACAAAAGGGACCGACGGGTTCACTGGAGCCGAAATGCTGGAGAACTTCCAGACCGTTCCAAAACCATTTCTCTTCATTTTCTTATCTAAATGGGTGACAATGATAAATTGCTGTGTACCAACACAAGGTCTCATCAGAGGTGAGCGAGGAAACAAAGACAAAGGAACGCTATGGATACACTTAATATCACTAAAACGACAAACATAAGCAGCAAAGTCATTTCCTTTAAGGAAATGTCTGATTCACAGATACATTTTGTTTGAAAATGTCAAAAAAATGCTTTAATTTTAGCCTTAAGTAAAGTTTTGCTCAATTTAAGTGTTTTTTTTGTTTGTTTTCCATCAGTAAAACCTTAAAAAAATGAGCAAAGAGGTTAACAGAAATGCAATCAAAGCAGGTCTAGTTTGGTCTTTTCGTTTCTCAGCTTTTTTTTATATCCCAATCAAGATATTAAACGATAAATAATGAAAACAACTGTATAGAAGACAGTTAGTGTTCAGTAACAGAAGTCTCTGACGCCCTCTAGTGGTTTATCCTCCAGCTCTGGAATAAAAACATCTTATGGATTCAAATAAATTAAAAAAAAAACATTTTTTAACAGCATATATGATACAAATCAAGTCCAACTGCTAAACTGCAATCAGCTGTGGTTCTTAAATGAAACAATTTCATTAGTTTAATGTCATTTGTCAACATTTTATTTGGTTCGGTTTGTTGTAAATACAGCAGTGTAACATCAACTCATTCATAAAAATGCTTTGTTTATTATATCAGTAAAATACGTTCTAAACATCAATCAATTAATAAATAATATGAGAAGTCTCCCCTGAGAATATAGCATACTCTCGTGAACAAATAAAGCACAAAACATGAAAAAGTATAATATAAATGGCTGTGAAAAAAATTAATTTTTTCTTTTACTTAGATAAATGGTCCCCAATGTTTTTAATGTCAGACAATATTTTCATGGACCGGTCTGTACGAGGCTAAAATGGGCGTCCATTTTTTTTTTTTTTTTTAAGTTTTCAGTTTCCCGTAACGTTTGAGGCTAGAGAATTCAGCCCCGTCCGACTTTTAACGTGTGACGGATAAAAACAAAAAAGAAAAATTGAAAATGATGCAGTATTATTATAGTGTGTTGGAACGACTGTCACCATAAATCCATATTTGGAGTAAAGACTCTTAGTTTTAGCCTCGTAAATAAGGAAATATTTTATTTTGAAGTCGAAAGCTCTTCATTACCTTACTAGCTATTTTCTGCTCAAAGAAACGTTTGGTTTTTGTTAACTTTGCGACCTTGTGGTTCTCAATTTGACGCTTTAAAAAAAGAAGCAGATGGATTTTTGACACACGACCGAGTGACTTGACAAGAACGAATCAGAAGCAGAGGAGAAAATCCAAAAGTTTTCCAAAATAAAAGTTCATTCAAAAGAAGATTACAAATAAAAATGACATTTTTTTTGGTGAAATGGTAATTGTGGATAACAATTTACAGGATTTACGGTGAAAAGAACAAAAATTGAAAGTTCCTGGAATATTGCTTTGTTTAGATTTCTATATTGTGAATTCTTTGAATTCTTGAAAAAGACATAAAAGGAAAGGCTTACATAAACATTATCTTCTGCCCAGCCCCTTTTCAAACATGACTTTAGTGAATTCAGTTTGTGACTTTTGTTTTATAAAAGATGATTGCATTGATTTTTAGTTTTTTCAAAGTCATTTTTTGTAATAGTTGACATTTTTTAAATAAATCAAATGTATATTTTCAAAAGAGTGTAAGTCGTTTTTTTTTTCTCTGTGGCAGCACCAACGGGGGATGGGGACTCCTGACATGGAGGGCGTGTCCCACCTTCACACCGATAGGCTGGGATACATTTCATGTACGCCCTGAAAAGTATGGAGTGATTTTTGTGATATTGCAGAAAAAAGTCGCAGTTTTTAGATCAAAATTTTTTTAAATTGCAAACAAAATGTAAAGTGTTAAGAAAATATATATATAATTTTGAATTTTTGCTTTCTTAAACTTTTTTCTTTGCTTTCAAAAAATATTTTTGCGATTGCAGCACAGACGTTTTTCGAGCGGAGTGCCTCATCTCGCGTTCACGTTATCTTTGATTTTGCATTCCAAAGTTTCATTTTAGGCGTTACGTTTGAGCCTGCTGATTGGTCTATTCTATCCAATCAGATGTTTCTTTTCAGTCTTCTTTTGCTTGGCACAAAAATCCCTCCAAAGCAAAAGAACAGAGCAGATAGAACAGATAGATGGGTGAACAAAGGTGTATTTATGTGTAGTGCACATGAGTTGCCACTAGAGGGAGTCGTATATTAGGAAGTGATTTTGCCCATTTTCTATCATCTGTTCTAAAGCACTGATTCCTTATTGATTTCTCACAAACACTTAAAGCTGTATTATAAAGTGTAATAGATATTGAGTACAAATATAAATCTTTTTTCAGTGTCATTTCAGCAGATTTTAGGCACAATTCGATTATACATCAGCAGCTTTATGACGGAGGCACATTGTGTTTCATGTTGGTGCCTTTACTCAGCTACTTCAACCTATTACATAGAGTTTTGCATTAAAGGCAATTTTACTTAAATGATTTTGCTCACATTAAAGCATGCACTTAAGTCAAGGCAGCTACATTAAAAAGATAACGCTCTCGTTAGCTAATTCAAGCTGACTCTGATAAAAGAAAGACCTGGCTATTCAAGCACCGGCTTAGTTTCTCACTTCTGTGACCCGAATCAACAACTCAGAATTGAAGAAGTCACAGGAGTGTCGGCTTCCTGGTGTTCAGTAAGGGTCGGTCTTGATCCGTCTGTACAAGCAGCAGGTGAACACCATCCCACAGATCTGGAAACAGCAGGCAGGACGTCAGTCACTGCAGAAAGTTGGAATGCTGCTACATGTTTGGCGGGGAAGGGTTAAAGGTGGTACAGCGAGAGTGTTGGAAAGTACAGGCAGCTAGCCGGTTACTATGGGGATGTCAGGAGTTAAGTAGCTTTCAGAGCAGCAACAGAGCATGTGAACAGAGTGGCTTAACAAAAAGGGAATGCGGTGGATTCACATTCATGCATGGATGTACCGTACAAATAAATACAGTGGGACCTCGCTATATTAAAGTTAACCCTTAGTGGTCTACTAAAATGTTCTAATCTTTGTTTTCATTCTATAATACTGGACTTCAACTTCTAAGAGGGTTGAACTTTTAAGAAAAAGTGTGTAATGAGGTGATTTTTACACCTGTAAAACATGTAATTCTACCCTAGTGATTAACAAGAGACCCTTGTGTACAAAAATCTGATTAAAAAAAAAAATTTTGCTTTAGACATTTAAGCAGCACATGTGATGGAAAACAGTCTTCAAATTGAAGATAGTGACTTCTATAGATATTAATACATAAGCGCACCAATGATGTATTAAACAATTTCACCAACTCAAACAAAATGTCAATTTATCAAGTCATAAGTTTAGAGTTTTGTTTTTTTAGCAAAAAGTGAAAATATATTAAAAAAAAAAAATTGATGTTTAAATATGTGCTGATGAATTTTCTACTATAAACTTTTGCTAAACCTGAGAAAACACAGACTGTAATTGGTTTTAGGAGTTTCTATCCATATTTTCTTGAAGACCCACTCCAAAGAAAATCGTATTTTTGGTGTTTTGAACATGTTCTTCTCATGATGGAGGAGATGTATAAAGAAATTAAAGATTAAAACTGCATTTCTGAGTTTTTATTTGACTCCAATTGTAATAAATCTCAAGTAGATGACGAAAATGCTGTTTGAAAAAGCTCTCAGTTGTAAAGTAGAAACTAATATGGGCGAGCCATCAATTTGTTGCAGAAAAAAATCGATTTGGTGATATATATATCGCGATACTTCATGTGCCAATACTTGTATCAATTTAAAATGCTGACATAGCAATATTTAAATAATTATTTATTACACCACGAATTTGCGTGGGTAAAAGCACCTTGTACATGAGATACAGTTGCAGTGCTTAGCGTTGTGATCATTAGATAAAATTAATCTGACCATTACAATTAATTAATATTCAGATAGAGTTTTTTTTTTCTAAGTCATGCGCTAAAAAAAACTAAAACTAAGAAATATTCTGTAAAAAATGGTTCTGGTACAATCTTGGGACATATGTCGATACATATCGTATCGTGAACCGGGGTATTGTGATACATATCGTATCGTGAACCGGGTATCGCGAATCATATCGTATCGTGAACCGGGTATTGTGATACATATCGTATCGTGAACCGGGATATTGTGATACATATCGTATCGTGAACCGGGTATCGCGATACATATCGTATCGTGAACCGGGGTATCGCGACACATATCGTATCGTGAACCGGGTATCGCGATACATAACGTATCGTGAACCGGGGTATTGTGATACATATCGTATCGTGAACCGGGTATCGCGATACATATCGTATCGTGAACCGGGTATCGTGATACATATTGTATCGTGAACCGGGTATTGTGATACATATCGTATCGTGAACCGGGTATTGCGATACATATCGTATCGTGAACCGGGTATTGCGATACATATCGTATCGTGAACCGGGTATCGCGATACATTTCGTATCTTGAACTGGGTATCACAATACATATCGCATCGTGAACCGGGTATTGCGATACATATCGTATCGTGAACCGGGTATTGTGATACATATCGTATCGTGAACCGGGTATTGCGATACATATCGTATCGTGAACCGGGTATCGCGATACATATCGTATCGTGAACCGGGTATTGCGATACATATCGTATCGTGAACCGGGTATTGCGATACACACCCCTAGGACATATAAGCCTCTTTGCTACTGAGCTGTCCGGTCCAGTAAGGAGTGGTACGGTACGGTCCAGTTAAATCTGGTATACGTTCCACTCAGTTAAGCCTCGCTCCCACTGAGCGGTTTGTGTTCACGGCGACTGCTAGGGTGTAACTGCATCACCCTGTAACACACAGTCGCCAAGGATGGCAAGGAGTGTTTGCAGCTCCACAGCAGACCGGGTCTTGTTGTCGTTCGTTGGCTTTTTCATTATAGACTCGTGACCAAAAGAGAACCCAAGAAACCGCAAAAACCTAAATGCTTATTTACAAACGTCAGCTTAAACAAGCACTATATTGGCGCTTTCTAATGTCGTCATCACTTTTTGCCAATCAATGCATGCCCAAATCATTTCGTTCCACTTTTCAATGGATCTTCAACCCACGAGGTACGGGTCGGTACTGTTAAATGGGTCCGTTTTACAATAGGAGCGCTCAAAACACCGGACTGCTCAGTAGAAACGAGCCCATAGATGCATTAACGTCTTTATTTTTCTCGTCTGAGCTGGTATCTGGTTCACAACCGTACGTCCGGATATCTTTGATATCGCTCGCCATTTTTTGCTTTCCTGCTAATATTATCTTGCGGTTGTGAGGAGGATGATGAATGTTTTGCATTGTGTGTGTCCTTCATTACTGTTCGAGATTCAATGTTTAAATGTAAAAGTCATCTTGTTGGAACGTTCTTTTTCTTCACCTTTGTGTTTTTCCTGTCTTGTTTCAGAGCGTATGATCTCTCATCATTTGCAGGTGCTCTTTTTCTAAATGTTCTGACTGACTGGAAGTTTGCAGGAAGTGTTCCCGTCTATATAAGGAAGTGTTGAAAATGGTGTCTCTGATTCCTATGTGACCAAATACATGAATTTGCCCAGCAACAGCAGATTATCTTTGGTTTGCCCAATTTTTAATTACACCCGTAATTACACAGGGGGGCTGTAAGCTAGCAGGAGATCACGTTAAGGGGATGATGGGATATCAGCAGAGGCTGATCGCTACGATTAATCAAAAGATGATCGGAGTTCAATCTTTAAAGGCTCCTCGTTGTACATGAGCGAACCATAAATTGGAGAAAATGTTCAGAAACGGGAGCAGAAAAGAAGCCACGCTGCAGGTCTTGATGGATGAACAGGCAAACGGCCAGATTCCATCTTGAAGCCTCTAAAAGCCCTGAGCACGCCTCATCGAGCTGGTCAGCACTCTGTACCGTTGGAGCAGACTTTAGTTTGCCTCTACCAGAGGCTTTAGTCTAAAAGCTGAGAGCTTTAACGTACTTTAGATGTGAACAAAATCCTTTTCTAACTAAGTCAGGTGTTTATTAGATTAAAAAATAGCGTTTGGTTAGATAACACGGTTTTCCATCTGAGGGGCCAAAACAACTCCAAGTCCCTGCCAAACAATATTTATTTTAGCCTGGTCTATTTTACATGGAAAGTAACTATGGCAACAACACAAAAGCGTTTGTGTTTAATGTAATCAGAGGTGTCAGTAAGAGGCGGTGGGGAACTAACCAGAGCTTTTTTTTTTACAATAATTAATGATCTTATTTTGATGGATTCTAACACAGCAAAGCATTATGTGAAGTCCATTTTCACAAACCTGTGTCATCACTGAAGGGTTTTTAGATCTAACAGCAAATCCTTTCTCCTCAGCATGAGAAGTTCAGCCGTGATTAACTGAGCCAGTCGCAGAATGTTCGACCTTTTCTCAAGCCGTCACATTCTTATCTTCCTTAACAGCCCATTACCATAGCATGCATAGCAGCAGACACCTTCAGCACAGCCAAAGCCAAGCAGATGAATTCACGCCGCAGAGATAATAATACAAACTTCATGTTCATTCAGCACACATGCAGCCATGTTTAGAGGAAGAACGAGGCATGCAGTCCGATGTCCACAGTACCCTCCAACCTTGATTTAAATCACCAAGATGCTCTAGAGCCAAATTACAATGCACCAAACTCCTCCTCCTCTTCTTTATAGAGCAGATATATAAAGCAGGCTGTCAAGAATGCCCCGACCAGCTACAGTGAGACCAAACACACAAACACAGACGCACAACGGAAGGCAGAAACACATTAGTGGGGCACACCAGATGCTTAATGCAGCTAAATGATCGTCCTGAGAGAAATCAGGGCTAATCTTAAATTATACGCTGAGAGCAGAAAGGCAGACACAATTAATGACATCATCTGTGTTTAAAAAATTAAGCATTAAATGCTGAAGATGTACTGAAAATATTAATAGTTTAGAATATCAAATATAGCTTAAATTATACATTTATTACAGCCTTTTCACACCAATGAGTTTTAAATCTTATCAATAGAAAAAGAGATTTACGATGGAGTATAAGAGCCATCATGAGAGGAAACAATGTAATTATTATATATCAATAAAGCCAAAGAATTATGAGAAAAAAGTCAAGATTTACAAGAAAAATAGGTAAAATTATGGGGAAAACTATGAATTTTACTACAATAAATTATGAAAAAAAACTGTCACAATATTTCCAGAAAAAACTCAGGAATATGATTAAAAAAAGTTTGAATTTTATGAGAATAAATTCAAAAAAGTATAAGAAGAAAATGCAAGAATAAAGTTGTAAAATTATGGAAAAAGTCACAATTTTACATTTATAAACTAAAAAAAATGGTGAGAGAAAAAGTCAACATTCACGAGAATAAACTCCTAAAGTTATGGGGGAAAAGTGAACATTTTACAAGAATAAAGTTGTAAAATTATGAGAAAAAAAAAGAATTTACAAGACTAAAGTGATCAAATTTTGGGGGGGAAAAAAGCACAATTTTACAAGAATAAACTGAGAAAACATAAGAAAAAAGTCAAATTTTTACAACAATAAACTCATAAAATTATGAGAGAAAAAGGGAAAATTTGAAAGAATAAACTCCAAAAGTTAAAGGAAAAAGTTAACATTTTACAAGAATAAAGTTGTAACATTATGAGAAAAAAAGTCAAACTTTTATTTGCAAAAACTTGTAAAAATATGTGACAAAAATTCAACATTTAATGAGTTTTTAATCATAAAATTATAACAAAAAAGTTGCAATTTTACAAGAATAAAGTTGTAAAATTATTAGAAAAAAGTCACAAGTTTACAACAATAATTTTAAAACACTAAAGTGGCAAAAATATGGGAAAAAGGCAAAGTTTTACTAGAATTAACTCATAAAATTATGAGAAAAAAGTCAAATTTTTACAACAATAAACTCGTAAAATTATGAGAAAAAAGTGAACATTTATGAGAATAAACTCTTAAAGTTATGGGGAAAAAGTCGCAATTTTTTTGAGAAAAAACTCAGAAATACAAGATAAAAATTAAACATTTACTGAGCATTAAGTCATAAAATTATGAGAAAAAAAGTTGCTATTTTACAAGAATAAAGTTATATGAGATGAAAAAATCAAAGATTCAAAGAAAAATCTTTTTCCTTGTAACATTATGACCTTTTCCTCATCATTTTACGATATTATTCTTGTATTTCTTCCATCTTTACATTTATGGTGACCCTAATACTCCATCGTAGACTTTAGGACGTTTAGGACGTGTTTTAGGAGCTGCATGACGGATCATCTCATTATTTTCGTGTTTTTATGTTGGTGAAATTAAGGCCTTAAGTCTTTGTCAGGTCTCTGGATTCCAATTAAAACAGAACACAAAGTGACCACTCAAGTGTGTGTAGTTAATGATTTTCTTAGAGACAAAAGTAGTTCTTCAAGTTAATTTCACAAAGCTTCAGTAGCAAAGTGGTTATTCTTTATGATTCGACACAAAACAACACATCAGTGGCCTCTGGGAGGATTCAAAGTGTGAATCTGATTTATTCAGAGAACAATTAATTAATAGGACTGAATATATTCATCCTACAGAGACCAGAGTGAGACAAAACAACTTGTTAAAACCCTGAACAGCTGCCTTTACTAGTTTCTAGTCAAAAACTGTTCTATTCTTTGAAGTTTTCATTTATCATTTAGGAAAAAGTGAGCTTGAATTAATGTGAGCTCACAACAGAAACACCAACTACAGATTTAGATTTTGCTCACCTGGAGACAAGCCACTCCGATGCCCACAGCTCCAATGACTAACAAGTGGTCTGCTAGGAACTGCTCCAGCTTAGTAATGCAACCCCCCTGCAGAGACGGAGAAGACACATCAGTTGACGAATAAACATAAGAATATATATTTTATTCATTTTTTAACCTGCTTAATCCTCTCTGGGGAGCTGGAACCCGCCCAGCCACTGTTGAGCTACAGTGAGGTACACTTATCACAGCACCACGCAGAAACATGCAACAACACACCCTCACGTTCACACCTAACGGATCCTTTTAGATTCAGGACGTTTTTGGACTGCAGAAAACCCACGCATGCACGGGGAGAACATGCAAAATAAACAAAGAAAGATTCCAGTCGGGATTCAAACCCGCGGTTAGACTACGTGACACACTGTGCAGCTCTTTATGAAACAACACAATCCAACAAAACTGGATAGCTGGAGTGATGTAAATTATGATCATTCTTTTCTGATACATAAAACGATCTTAGTTGGGATTCAGCACTTTAGAAATGAGCTGAATTGAGTTTCATTTAATTCAATGAAATAAAAATGTCAATAAGAGATTTGTTTATTATACAACATAAATGAATACATAAAGAGCAACAACAGCAAATTTGGTAAAGATACAAAAAAAGAAGGATATGTAGAGAAAATAAACTCACCCCTATTTGTGGGTGCGTAATTATTGATTTGTGCGCAACGTTAGATTTGTACGCAACTTCTGATTTTTGCACAACTTTTGATTTTTGCACAACTTTAGATTTGTGCGCAACTTTTGATTTTTGCGCATCTTTAGATTTTTTGCCCAAGTGTTCAATTCTTGATTTGTGCTAAACTTTGGATTTCTGCATGTTTGTTTCTTCATTTGCGTGTAACTTTGGATTTTTGCACAACTTTAGAATTAATTAAAAAAAAACGACAAAATAAAATTTACAAACACACATTCTACAATTTCAACAGGTTGAAACTACGTTTACGCACAAATCTTTAAAAAAAAGTATGCACAAATCGCTTGTGAAACTTTAGCGATGAGTGTTTTAAAGTGTTTTTTGTATTAATTATTGATCATATCCATTTAAGAAAGTGGGAAAATGTCAAATTTTTACCAGATATTCTAAGTTCAAAGCCGCTGATAAAACTCTGATGACCCAGCATTCTAGAGGTATTTAAATGCATCATTCACACCCGAATCTTGGAGACAGAAGAGACACATCAGATTTGTGCTTAAATGCGGTTGTAATTTTAATTTGTGCATGCGTAAAATTGATCTTTTTTTTAACTTATAATTTTTACACTTGTGTACAAAATGTCTTGCAAGAATTACAAATCAAGAATTACACATGCACAAATCATGATTAATCTATTTTCTTTCTGTGTAAAAAACAGAAAGATGCAACTTTGCTTTAACATTAATACGTAGATGTACATTTTTTTAACACCTGTTGAGTGGAGAAACGATGCTCACATTTCTATATTTTTCTAAGAGGCTGTAGAGCAAATTGCACAGAAATAAAAGCTCAAAATTTGGTATAAAATATTGCCTCCATATCTTAGCCAACTTTCCAGGTCTAGAACTCAATTTTTTTTATCACATACAGAAAATGTCTGTTTGAATGTATATTACATGACGCTTAAAGAAGAAAAAAAAACAGCACTGAACTGCATGAATATGCGTTAAAATAAAAATCCTTATTTAGATTTGACTGACATTCTATGCAATTAAGTTTGTCCTGTTTGATCCCCGCCCACTGCTCCTTCTATCACTGCTGTATCTGTAATGTACCACAGAAAACTGTCTGCTAAAAGTTATTATTTGCTATTATAATCTACTTTTTGGCGTGCATCATTAATTCGTTAAAGCCTTAGAGCACATGTGTAAAGTCAAGGCCCGGGGGCCGGATCTGGCCCTCCGGGTGATTCTATCCGGCCCTCCAGATCATTTTATTGTATTGTTAGTAATAGAGAAAAATATTCAAATTTAAGGTTTATGTTGATTTATTCTGGAATAATATTACTGCGTTTTTATTATTCATAATTATAGTTAAAAAGTTAAGGTTTTTAAATTTTAAAAATTGACATTCTGCTAGCTTCTTGGGCTATTTTGGCATTTATTAATATTTTTAGGCTATTTTTGGAGTTTAACATTTCAGCTGTTTTGACTGATTTGTTCTTTTTTTCATTCTTTAGGCTATTTTGGAATTTAGATAAGAATTCAGCTACATACTAGCTACTTTGGCTTATTTAGACTTTTAAAAAAAGTTTTTAGGCTGTTTTGAAGTTAGGCTACTATTTAAATGCTAGCTATTGTGGCTAATTTAGGCTTTTTTCAGTTTTCAGGATATTTTAGCTGTTTTCTTTTTGTTTGTTTTTTGGCTAATTTGGCATTTAGCTAATATTTTAGCAGGTTAGCAGCTTCATCGTTTTTTTTAAGCTATTAGTTTCACCTAATAGCTTCAGCGTTTTCAGCTATTAGCTTTAGCGTTTTAGCTATCAATTTCAGCATTTTCAGTTATCAGCACTAGAATCTTCAACTGCCAAATTCAGCTTACAGCATTCACACTAGCATCATCATAGGTAATGCTATATATAGTATCTAGCTCATAATTACGTTAAAAAGTTATGGTTTTAAAGTTTTTAAATTTTAGTCAGTTCAATGAATGTCATATTAGGCCTAATATGTGTTTTGGATTTTGTCCCCCTATGTGATTGAGTTTGAGCCTTACGGCTTCATTTTAACCACCTCAACTGCTGCCCCTCCTTTCCCATAACCTGTTGGAACACTGACCTCCACCCTGTAGATGTTGGAGGGGTGGTCTCTCCTTCCACACACGGGGGTGATAGTCTTACAGCAGCTATCGGGAACCAGTCTTTGCTCTGCCGCGTTCGATGAGATGTACACGCTGTGCGCCCAATCCTGGGAGTTGTTGCTGCCGCAGCATTTAAACTGAAGAAGAAGAGTTGGGAGACGTTTTCATCTGTGTTTTACTTCCAGGGAGCCAGTCTGTCTCAGAGAACCTTTAAAATGGTGCAACAGTTCCGGCATACTAAGTTGTGGAAAATCAATTAATGTTGAGTGAACTTTATGCCGTTCTTCATCTGAACACATCTTTACATCAACAAAACAGAAGATCTAATGGTTTTAATAATAAATAACGTACATCTTCTTGCAGTCGATCCACGGCTGCTGTGATGGCCTCCATCCCAGGCTGAGCATAATTCTCTGTCATGGTTTGGTTCAGATGCAGCTTCAGCTCCTCACTCAGCTTGAAAAGACCGAAAAGAACAACATCATTAGCATAGATCTCAGATCAGATAACAAAAGATTGTCCTATGTTATTTTAGCTACAGTTTCACTGAAATTTGCCTTTCCATCCAACATTACAACACTGTACTGTTTTGTTTTTTACATGTTGGAAGTGAGAAACCCAAGTTTTAAAGATCTATGCTGATGAAAATTGGTGTTTTTAACAAGTTCTAGGGGCATTCTTCTCATGATGGAAGACATATATAAATAAAATTAAGCTTAAAATAACATTTCTGAGTATTTCTTTATTCAAATCAATCTGAATCAGGAGCAGACAAAAAAATACAGTTTAAAAAGATCTTTATTTATCCGGGCTTTATTCTGATGTATCCACCTTTAGACGTCTAGATCCACGTACGTCTTTGTTTTCCATGTCCGATTTGGCATTTTGGCTCAAAACTGTACAGCTAGATAGGATCATTATTCCTCGCCATTTTCAGTGGGAGAGTGTATAAACTAAGACCATCAATGCGTTAACACACCCAATTAATAATAAAAAAAAAAAATTAAGTTGTGAATTATTATTACCACTAATTAATTACAGGCTTTAGGCTTCCAAGGCGTGTGTTAATACTGACTGGATCGAAATTTTTGTTCTTTTATTTATGTTTTTTAATTATTACTTTCTAATTTTTTTTACATGAAATGAGTGGTGCGGTAAAATGTTTTGACCAAAAAAAAAAAAAATTATAATCGTGATTTAGTGGCCCCTCCAGCAGATTGCGACCTAGGCGGCCGCCTATGCCCAAGGCCGGCCCTGGTAGCAACAAAAGAAAGCGATGCTGATCGTCACGATAAGTTAAAAAGCATCAGTTCAGAGAGAAATTTCACCCCTTACCGCTTGTTTTTACCCAGATCATGAAGATTGCTGCACATATAGAACATGGTGACCAGAACTTCTTTTTTAGGTGCAAGTCCACACCCAGCAGCCAATCAAAATCAAGTATTCACCAGCTATGGTTTTATATCAGCATCTTTGTTTTCTTGGAATAATACTGCAGACGTAAAAGTCTTATATTACTGTTGATGTGGTTTATGCTCACAATTTACATTTCTGGGTTAACACTTGATAAATTGAAACATTTCAAACAATAAAAATAAGGGGAAACATTACTGCCTGATTTTGTGCAAAAGCTGCATATTGTCATATAAAATTCCCTGGATAAAAAAAAAAACCCAAAAGTGTGATTAATTTGACCTTTTTTTTATTGACTGACAGCACTAAAATAAACAGATAATTTTTAGTAATGCATGACAGGAAGGGGGGGGCGGGGTTGCTCTGCACCAACGTTCCCGCCCACAACTCAGAGGTGAATTTCTAATAAACTACTGCTGCCGTTTATTTTTTATTTCCTAGAAAATAAATTTTTTTGGATTTTGGCTACAAACTCCATAATCATAATTAAAAAAACACTGGGAACGCTATTAAAATAGATCAAAAGGTGATAGGAGTGGGTCTTCAAAGCAGCTTCCTCACTGAAAAAATAAAGTTAAATAAAGTCAAGTTATTTCTGGTAATATTGAATGCTGTCTGCTAACAGATTGGTAGTTTTGGTAGACAGGCTCCACATTTTTTTCAATGTTTGCGTTACTGTTTTGTTTCCTCAACACAGACAAGTCTGCCTGCTAACAGGCTGAAGCTAAAAGTGAATCATCAGCTTTCACCACTTACCCTCTGATAGTACACATACGCCAGTACGCCAGCCACCAGTTCAATCAGGAAGATAACCAGCAGGGAGAAGAAATACTGGAACAGGGAAAAGAACACAGAGGGTGAAAAGAGGGGCGAGCGGTTCAATACGTTAAGCCTCAGCTTGAATTAATCAAGACATCTTTGCCTCGCAATCATCGGCGCAGTTGTCGCCTTAACCAAGTCGTCGCTAACTCAAGCTGCTGAAAGTTGTGACAGCTCAATAGAAACTACTATCAACTGTCATCCTGCTGCATCTGTCGCTTCCAACACAGATGGCAACACAGCACAAGACTGAGACAGCCGTAAAGGAACTTGACAGGCTGCGGGGAAGGATCCCTCGCCTGTATGTTTTAATGATCACTGCATGCGGCTGAAAACTGTGTCACTGTCTGTCATGACAGACTTTTGAAAAGTCGACTTGGCAGAAACTCTACTAACGAAATGGAAACCTCAGAGTTTGGCGTTCCTCAGGGAAACAAGAATCAGGCTTTGGATAATTACTAGTGGTGTGTATTGGCAGGAGTCTAGTGATACGGTAACTAGGGGTGCAGGAAAAATCTGTGAAATATCGCGATATTTCAATTGGAGATACTTGTCCCGTATCCGGATAATTCTATCCTCCATTTTATGTTATTATTATTTATGGCCCGATGTCATCTTGCGCTTATTTCTAACTAGTATATTTTGACAAAATTGTATTTTTGTGAAGAGTAAAATAGTAAAAGAGTAAAAGTTATTTAAAGTTTAAGTTGATTTATTCTGGAATAATAGTCCTGCCTTTTTATTATTCATAATTATGTTAAAAAGTTACGATTTTAAACTTTAAAAAATTGTCAGTCAGCCAGTTTTTTGGACTTTTTTGGCATTTACTAAGATTTTTTAGGCTATTTTGGAATTTAGCTAATATTTCAGCTACATGCTAGCTGTTTTAGCTAATTTAGGCTTTTTTCATTTTTTTAGTCAATTTTGGTGGTTAGCTAATATTTCAGCCACATCCTAGCTGTTTGAGCAAATTTAGGCTTTTTTCAGTTTTTTATTCCATTTTGGTCTTTAGCTAGTATTTCAGCTACATGCTATCTTGTTTTGCTAATTTAGGCGTTTTTCTGTTTTTTCGGCTATTTGGTGTGTAGCTAATATTTTAGCTGGCTATCAGCTTCAGCGTTTTTAGCTTTCAATTTCAGCATCTTCAAATGCCAATTTCAGCTAACAGCATTCCCACTACCATTATTGCAAGTAACGCTTTATATATATAGCTCATAATTATGTTATAAAGTTCCGGATAGAAACTTTTAAAAATTGAGTTTTAGAATGTTCAATAAATGTTTATCCTGTTCAGCGACCTTAAGTGTGATTTGGATTTGATTGAGTTTACACTGTCTTAGAGGATTAATGGGAAAACGGATATGGGGTTTTAACTAAACACTCTGTGGCTTCTGCAGCCACGACTTGGCGGGCCAAAAGATAACCTTTGGCTGGCTAAATTTGGCCCGTGGGCCCCACTTTAGGACCCATGGCCTAAACAATGAACTCAAGATGGTTCTCGTGTGATCTTGTTGTTGTTGAGTGTAGAACTGCTCAAAGGGGCTTAGTGCAGCGTGCTGCTAACTACCAGTAAGATGTTTAAGTGAAAAATAAAAGTAAGAGCTGAGCTACGTGTTTTAAGTTTAAATAATAAATGAAATATTGTATTGACAGCCTTTTAAACCGATACAGGTATCGCCTTATTAAATATCGCGATATTTCACCGAATTGATCTTTTTCCTTAACCCCTAATAATTACATAAAACTTCAAACTTTCAAGGTAAACACTGAAAAAAAAAAACAATAACCCTTCATTTCAATCAACACTGAACTAAAAAGCATATCTGTGATGTGCAGCAAACAGACGGATCACAAGAACTCCAGCTTTTTTTGATCCAAACCACAAATCTTTCTTTAATGAAACGGTTCAACACACTTCTGGAAAACACTCCGAGCCACCAAACACACAACTAATTAGAATCTGCTGTCGCGCAGGGAGAGAAAACAATGTGTGATTAAAACACAAAGCCAAATGTGATTACGCGACCCGCGCAACATAAATAACGTGATGACAGGCCGTCAGAGGCAAACAGCTGCAGGGAAACCATGTTAGAGACATGGAGGCCGCTCACACATGAGCCTGCTTTCCATTAATTCGATCAGGATCTGAATGTATCAGGTCTACAGCACTTTGTGGCAGAAGCTGAATGAAATATATCAAAGCTAAAACTATTTATGCTTTAAGAAATGTGTTGGATCACTTTTGGTGTACAGATTTTTAGATTTATGTCACGTTAAAAACACACTTTCAATCTAAAGAGAAGTATTTTTAATGCAATTTAAGATCCCATCATTGTAACAATGATAGGAATGTGTTGAGCTGCATTCTACATTTCTCTAGGGTCCAAAGTCAGAGTGAACAAACTGAATCCTAACATTGTTAAACTGGAATATGCAACACCGTTGTTTGCAAAAAAGTTCTGTTTTGTCTCTATTTCTGTCTCTATTGTTCTATTTTGTTCAGAAATATTTGTGTTTTTGTTGTGCAACGTATAAATGTAAACATATTTAGACAAAAGTAATTGTGTAATGAATGATCTGAAATTTAAGAGGATTGTGGGACTTTTTAAGAGCTCATCTTACATGTAAAATCAATACTCTCCTGGACTTATATTGAACTCAATTTAAATTTTTCAGTAAAAATCCATCTCTGTGAACTGCCACAAATAAAGTGATGTAAATTATTATTTATCTATCTTGATTAATTTACCAAAAGCAACTCCACTACTGATTCTAGAGCAGGGGTGTCAAACTCAATCACACAAGGGGCCAAAATCCAAAACACACCTTAGGTCTAAGCAGGGTAAACATTTACTAAACACTCTAAAACTACATTTTCAAAACATAATTTTCAACTAGATATATAGCATTACCTGCAATAATGCTAGTGTGAATGCTGTAAGCTGAATTTGGCCGCTAAAAATGCTAGTGCTGATAATGGAAGATGGTGAAATTGATGGTTAAAAACGCTAAAGTTGATAGCTGAAAACCCCTAAAGCTGATAACTGAAAACGCTGTAGCTGACAGCCAACTAAAATATAAGCTAAATGCCAAATTAGCATAACTTAGGCTGGCCAAAAAAAGCTAGCATGTAGCTGAAAAAGTAGCTAAACTTTAAAATATCCTAAGAAAAACTTGAATTAGCCAAAACAGCTAGCATGTAAATACTAACCTAACTCCAAAGCCTAATTTAAAAAAAGCCTAAATTAGCCAAAACAGCTAGCATATAGTTGGAATATTAGCTGAACTCCAAAACAGCCTAAAAATATTAGTAAAAGCCAAAATAGTCCAAAAAGCTAGCAGAATGCCAGTCTTTCTAACATTAAAACTGTAACTTTTTAACATAATTATGAATAATAAAAAGGCAGGAATATTATTCCAGAATAAATCAACTTAAACCTTAAATAAATGAAAATATCTTACTCCATAAAAATAAATGTTGTCAAAATTATACAAGTTAGAAGTGCAAGATAACATCGGGTCAATAACAATACAATAAAATGATCTGGAGGGCCGGCCCCGGCCCCCGGGCCTTGACTTTGACACGTGTTCTAGAGCCTCCATAGACGCCCTTTGCTCTGATTTATTGCCTCATCCATCAATATTGATAGGCAGAAGTATAAATAAAGATGCGGCAGCAAGCGTTCATCTCCTGCATGCTTTTCCTGCTCTTGGATCCTGCCTGTGCAGAATAATGAGGACAGCAAGGGTTCCCGTCAGAGTCATTTTTCAGCATCCTGTGACAAACCATAAAAGAGAGCTGGCACAGATGAGATCTGGGTTATGCTGCTGCATCTGTGCAGGGAACAACGTGCTGGCAGCAAAATGCGGAGTAGCAGTCATTCATGTTTCTTCTGGTCCTACATGTGTTTCCTCTACGTGTCTCGATGGCGTGCTGCGTAACATTCAAACTGGCGAAACAATGTCCTCTGAAGTCTATGCATATGTTTTCTAACACGCTGAAGAAAGATGGTTATAGGGTCAAATCAGATGAAGCTTAAAATCAATGAAAAAACAGATTGTAAATTTGATTAAAAATAAATAAAAAATATTTGTAACAGCTACAGTTTTGTATTCTCAAGATTTTTTTTCTTTCTTTTCAGTCCTAAATCTACAGTTTCAATTTAAAAATGGCCACTTTCCATGTTGAGCCTAAGTTTACAAGGGGATGAGGCCCATTGGCTGCCAGGACTCTACTTTAATTAGATGATGGAGACGAGATGGTCTCCATATTTGCAAAATGTGGGGTAATCACGGATGTCAAGTCCCTATCCTCAGTGAACAAGGGGGGAATACTGTACTAAAATTATATATATTTACAATGACTATTTTTCAAACTTACAATCTGCTTTTTCATTCACCTCTGATTTGACTTCATAGATAACCAAAAAACAAAGTATGGCTGCCAACATTTTGGTGTCAACCCCCTTTGACTTCCCCGTTTTGCGCCTCACCACAGACAAACAGCTCCTCTGCTCCCGGATGACGGCGCAGCAACCCAAAAAGCCAGTCACCACCACCAGACTTCCAGCCAGGATGAGGATGTATGCAGAGACGGCGAAGGTGCTTGACGCCAGCAGACTCAAGTAGTCGCTCTTCTCCACCAGCGTCCAGACTCCTACACCCAAAACAGCAGCTCCGCCCATCTGGAACGACAGAGAAAGCACAAGGAAGGAATGAAAATGCTTTAAAATGCAAACAAAGACAGATAAGAGGACGGTCTAAAATGTATTGGAGGATTTGTCAGCCTAGTGAGATAAACTAGAGAAATGGGAAGATGTTTATAAAACAAATGGAGAGAATCAAGAAATGTTTCAGGGCTTTTTTTTAAGGGTTTGGTCAAGACTAAAGAGATAGAGTTTCAGAAATGTCCAGCTAAAAAGTAAACAGCTGACTGTGAGATGAGATCAGATAAGAAACCATATAAAGTGGCATCAATAACAACCGCTGAAGCACAGCGACTTCCGAAGGCACGACGCCTACTTCTCCACCAGCAATCCTGAATGACCCAGAGCGACATTTAAATATTTTTTCCTCCATTTCATGAGTTGAACAGGAAAACAACCAGGAAACGCCTTCAGAAGTTTTGTTTTCATCCTCCCACCCCCTCTGAACAAAGATTCTCTTTCACTGAGGCCAAAACCTTGGAGACCCCAGAGGGGAGGAGTGCTGTTTTGAAAGATCACTCAGATATCTCAACTGTTTTTAGTTTCATTTAGGGTTTAGGCATGCTGGATTTGACTAGAAAAGCACTAGAAATACAACAAAAAGTGAAGGGACGTGTTTGGGTTTCAAACCACTCCCCAAAAAGGAACAAAAAACAGAAAGAGTTTCTGTTTATTTCTTCATATCCTGGAATAAAACCAGACAAAAGAGAAACATTTTGATAAAGTTTTACCTCTGTAACATGTGGTTTTTAACCTGGACTTTTGATTTGGTAAGAAAAGATCAAAGGCTTTTTGTGTTCCTTATTCGTCATAAAAACGGATGTCTATTTAACTCAAAATCAGCTTATCTGGACATCAGAAAACATTTCATCTGATGTGAGAGTCAGTGAAATGATTCCTGTTTTGGCCAAAAATGACAAGACTCTGAAGCGGTCTTCTGGTATGAACAGAAAAAGAAGCTAAACTATAGAGCTGCTGCTAAATTCCTGAAATGAAACTTAAAATTTCATAAGACAACCATTTTATTCCATTCCAAAGACAATATTCACATAACATGAAAAAAAATTGTAATTTTCATCAATAAAATGATTATTAAAAAGCATTAAAAGCAAACGATCTTTTTGCCCCCCGAAAAAAATACACCAACAAGTCAGTTTCTATCATGAATTGATGTTCCGTCTTGTGAATATTGATTTGAATAAATTATTCAAGCTTCTATACCCAAGTTTACTAAACTGAAATAAACATTCTGTAGCCTTGGTTTTAACGGATTTGAAAAGCACTTACCCAAAAGAGAAAGTTGAAGATAAAAAGCAGATATTTGAGGCACACAGTCAGCCAGTCCTCCTGTTCCTCTTTGTGAAGGGCCGACATCTTCCTCACTTCGGTTCTGAAAGGACAGATTTGTTCCATTTGTTGTAATTTTGTTTTAAGCTGGTTTCCTTCTACTCAGAGTAACCTGTTTCCTACTCTGAGAACAAACAAGAATTTGTATCAAATTGTGAATCATAAAGTTTCCTCTTTCCCAAATGTATATTCCTGGTTCATGGTTCTAATCATTGGATTATTTTAATCAAATCCATGTCTCTGCTTCTCACTGGGAAATACTTGTGGAAAGAAATAAGTTTACATACAATCAAAGATATTCTTAATTTTATTTTGATAAATATGAAAAAAAAATGTCACTTCAGTGTTTAGCACAGCTGGATTGGTTATATCAGTATTGATCAAATTAATTAAATAAAATTGATATTTCCTTCTTTAATGTATAATAGTCATTGACTGTATAAGCAAACTGGAGTGAGCAAGTGGAACAAGAAACAATCCATTAATTGTTTTCCTGTTGTTGTTCAGAAATCAACCATTAAATAAAGTATACTTTTTTTGTTTAAATTTAAAAATGGATGAAGGAATACTATATAGATTCATATGATTGGCTGAAAGAGAACACGCCTGGTTGGCTGATGAACTAGATTGACAGATTAATTAGCCAATGATGACAGTTGTTGACCCGTAATGTTAGAAGAGTCACTAGAGGCATTTCTCTCACAGAAACAGGGATTCATAAATGAGAGACGTGTTGTATTTGCACATTCTGTAATTCGTGTGATCTGTGAGTTGATATTACAAGTGTACCTCAATTTTTTTTTTTTTTTTTTTTTTGTGAAACAGTTTGTGAATGTAAAAAAAAAAGGATTAGCAAGAATATGTTGAAAAATGTATCAGATCAAGAATAGTTATTCTGACTAATAGAATGACTGAGTTATAGCTGTTTATTTCTCTAGAGAAGTCAATGGGATGTTGGTTTATTGGACCCAGCAGGTACTTCCTGTTTGGAACACAAAGGGGGAGGGGTCATTCAGTCCTGTTCTCTTATACAGTCTATGGTCTAAATAAAGAATTTGCTTGCACAGAGTTGAATATTAGTAACCCTTTCAGGACAGAAACATTACCCGTTATACTTCCTTCAATCAGACTTATTCCTTTCTTTCTCAAACTTTCTTGCCATTTTCCAGGACACAGTTGAAAATAAGAACGTTGTTCTTAATCTGTCCTGCCTGGATAAATCTGCAATTATTTTTTACATTCAGTTATGGTACAGCAAACTCAGAATTGTACATAGTTTTTGAATTATTTATGTTTTAGCAACATTCCAATAAAGGAAAAAAGGACATTACTGGTTTGACATTTTTAGGTCGCATCTTCAAAATGAACAAATATGAGCAAATACAATTCTACTTTTTCAATATGCTGACATTATCTCCATCTTATCCTGTCACAAACCATATTCTCAGTTTGGATTCTTGACACCAAACAGGCGATAAACCTCTGAATCATTCATTTATTCCTGCATTTGTTATCCTGTAAATAAGAAGCCGCTCAGTGAAAGGCATTTCCAGTAGACCCATAAAGCTGATCTATAGAGTGGCCCCTCAGTGGACAGCACCACCAGAAATACTGCAGGTTCAGCAGCTAAAAACGTCTGATGTGTTTTGAGGGGAGAGGCTGGCTCGATAACCACATTCCCACAAATGAAATGCAGAAAAGAGCTGGTTGGTTTATTAGAGAGCTGAGGGTATCCACGAAAAAACACGAGGGAAATTGAACAAAACTGTAAACTTAAATGTCTTCAAGAAATGGATCGCAAATCTTTCATGATAAAGTTTAACAGTTTAACAGTATTTTGAAGACAACCTTGGATTTACTAACATGAACAACTGTCACTATATCATAAGAGGAACATGAAAAAGTTATAAAATAAAAAAACAGTTAACACTTTTTGATCCTGGGATTTCTCCTTAGACTGCTGGCCCTGGACACCAGATGGAAAAATTCCCCAACCAAATGGCCAGATGGTTAGAAAGAGTCAGAGAAGCAAAAGGGTCACAACGGAGAAACCTTTGGTCAACAAAGGTGGTGATGTGGGTGTGAGTGGAGGTGGTGGGGGGTCATTTCCTGTCTCCCTTGTTCAATTCTGTTTCGACATCTTCGCCTGGCCAACTCACACCCCGATGAGCCACAATAACAAGCGTCTCCACTTCTGACCCAAAAACTCCCATCAAGGAATAAGCATCAGATCATTGATGCTTGCATGTCACCATGGGATCTAATTAATTTTCTGACGCTCAATTCAAGTTATCAACACATAATTAACTCAAATCCCTCATGAGCAGTAGCAGCTTAAAGTCCCACCCGATCATCTTCTGATCCATTTTAAAAGCGTTCCCACTGGTCTTTTAGCCATGATTATTCAGTTTTTATCCCAAATAAAAAAAACGTGTGTTTTCTAGAACACTGTTTTTGTAGACCAGCAATAGATCATTACAAATAGGGCTGTAACGAGTATCCGGGTGCTCGGGTACTTGTGATTTGCTCCTGAAAATTCGAGTACGGATACTTGCGACATACAAGATCGTTGATTCACGATCTTTATAAATGTAGTAAAGCGTAGTGAAATATGATCAAAATATGACCTGGAGACAATGTATTTTTGCTCTGAAATGCAGATTAAAGTAGGATTTTAAGATTATGAACTAAAACAAAGCCAAAAGAGCCGCAGTACTGCTACCGGAAGGCCTGTTTGTCTGCAAGTGAGTACATCAGAATGGAGTAGAGCAAGGAGCTTGTGATTTGCCGTAGTAGATTCTACGTCACAGCTACAACCTCTTCCCAACGGCATTTTTTTTTGTCTGCTCCTGATTCACAACTATTTTAATCTAAAAAATACTCAAAAATGCGATTTTAATCTTAATTTATATCATCCATAGTGAGAAAAATGCTACAAAAATGTGTCAAAAACACGATTTTGTGGGAATTTGAGTGTTTGCGTTAGTGCGCGTGCGCACTAGGGACACACTTTCTGGCATGGATAACTTTCCTGTCACCACACTGTCCACCTGTAACCGCATTTAATAAACACGTCCCACGCCCAAAAAGAAAATAAACGTCACTTTTTAACCTCCACCTTTCCCTTTTAAAACCGTAACACTCAATAGACCAAAACTAGTTAGCGATACGGCCTCTATTCGTCCTTAGAGTGAGTTATAGAAAAGGCTTAAGGTACCCCTCAGAAGATTTTCTCAGACTTTAGCCATTTTTCTGTGTCCTTTGGTGTCATAAACTGTAAATAAATAAAATGGGTGTCTGCGCTTTAAGTACTTTCCCCGGAGGGACGGGAGCATGAAAGCCGAGCATCCCGACAAACACAAATCACCTGCGTCGCTCGCGCGCGATTTGATAAAGTTTTAACAGCTATTTTAAAAGTTAAACCAATAAATAAAACCACGTACGTCATCATAAATACACGTTAAAGCTTTTACAACTTACCAGAACGAAGTTTCTTCTGAATAATTAGCCTCGTTCGCGACGAAATCTCCCCTGGGACACAGCGAACGCCACTGCAGCGGCAGCCGTTTGGTCCTTTGGTTTCGTCCAGCCGAGCTGCGGCGGTGGTGCGTTCAGGGTCAGCTCGTGTTTTTCTATGCCAAGCGCACGACGTACATTTCCACATAGTATTTTCACAAAATAAATATACATTTTTATAACTAATATTGTAAAAAAATAATAA
The DNA here is from genome assembly GCF_002922805.2 of Oryzias melastigma. Lineage (NCBI taxonomy): Eukaryota > Metazoa > Chordata > Actinopteri > Beloniformes > Adrianichthyidae > Oryzias > Oryzias melastigma. The sequence goes on along the minus strand of NC_050534.1, from coordinate 14,085,407 downwards.
ACGAAAAGGGGTGGCGTTTTAAGCTAGCTTTTCGTTAGATGGTCTTCAGAGTTGGCAACTTTCCGACTGACGTTAAAGGGGACGCTGTGGGGGAAGAAGGAGCTCTTTTCCTTCATCCTGGGACATCTGTCAAATACCATTGTGCCTTCAACTGCAAACCCTGGTTACTGTGTAACCAAATGCCTCTCTGGGGGTTTGTCATTCAGCAAATAGAGAAACAAAGATTATAGAGAGGGGAAAAACGCTGTTTTTACAAAGAACTAATTTAAATATGTTTCATAAAAGGTTGCTTGACCAGTTAAATAAAATCATTGATATTATGAAATTGAAACTTAAATGAGAAGTTGAAATATAAATAGTCATAATATCATTTTCTATTATTTCCTGTTTATGGTCTGTCATCACATCTGCTGCTCCATGATTCCTTCATATCCTAATAACCTTCATTCCTTCACCACTTCCTCTCCGATGAAAACAGACCTCATGAGTACATTTTTCCCTCTTTTTCCAACTCTGCTACTTCGATCAACAAACTATTAGGACCAAATGAAAAATCCAGCCATCTGCTTTAGTCACCTGGACTGGCGGCATGCGTCTACCAAAACAACATTAGCAAAGGATGCCATCCATTAGGCTAAATATCCCTTAATAGATCTAAACATTCTCTAACCAGAGCACAAAATATCAACAAACTGTTGTTTTATAGCTGGAGTTGTAGAATATTTCAGTGTTTTATTTCTACAAATGCAACACAAGGTGTGAGGTAGCAGATTATCATGAAAAAAAATTGTGTATTTGTTGTTTGCTTGTTCATCTGACTTAATCTCTCGCACACAAATGCACCATAATGGAAAATAATGTGCACTGGTGTGTGTATATGATACTTTAGGAGATGTTCACTGCGAAATGTCAGTTGCTTTAGTGTTTTATCTCAACTTCTTGACCTTAATTGAACTCAGAAAACTGCTAAAAGAAACAAATATTGTGGTTCAAATGTTAATTTATGGGCCAAAATTAACATTTTCAAGAGGTATTTATGCATAGGTCACTCCCTTTGCTTGTTGTGCCTGACCTCTTGTGGTCACACTCACGTGTATTTTGCAAATGCCATACAGACCTGCTCAAAGGCAACAATACCCAACGTTACCAATGATTCAAAAGAAATCTCAATCGAGAAAACACATTTTAAAGTTCTATTAAAATATAAAAAGTAAATCTATTGTCGTTTAAATAGAAACGCTTGTACTTAAATAGTTTTCTTGGATACGAAATATAGAGGTAAAAAAGGATAAGATGTGGTAATCACACACCTTTGACATCAACAAAATTATGTCAATTTAGTCACTATTTTTATGCCGTACAGACGCCGCCATGTTGGATCCAGACGATGTTGATAGGCAGTGATTGGTCAAAGTTGGTCTGAGTCTACATTTCAATATGAATGCACATCAAAACACATTGTTCATTCATGGCTTCTCTGATTTTCTGCATGAAGTAAAGCGTCATTTCAATTGTTGGAGATTTTAAAATCCATGTTTGCTGTCTTGATAAAACATTTAAGAATGAGTTTGTATCCATTATAGACTCTTTAAATTTTGTGCAGTCTGTATCAGGAACTACTAATAAACATTAGACTTAGTAAGCAGGGCTGGCACTAAGCATAGGCGGATGCCTAGGTTCCCATCTGCAGGAGGGGGCACCAAATCCCAATGATTGTGATTTTTTTTAAGAGTTTGGCACACAACTCACTTACAACTCACTTACATAAATGAAAAAAGTATTTAAAAAACATCAATAAAATATCTTAAAAGTTCTTCCGGTGCGGCGCCGTCTAAGCTAGATGGGGTAGAGGCGTGCAGTTTTGCCGCTGTTAGTGCTTTTTCCATACAGTCCAGGATTTCTGAACAGCTTTGGAACACTTTGCCGCTAAATATTAGATTTGCGTCTTCACCGTCTATTTTTAAAACTCAACTTAAGACTCATTTTTATAGCCAAGCTGTTGGTCATAAGTTAGATTTTGCTGTTATTTTTTATGTTTTTTGTGTTTTTACCCTCAATGTTTTCCTTGATTGTGTTTTAGACCTGCCATGATTAGCCGACTAAAGGACGACTAATTGACCAAATAAAATAGTCGACGACTAATTTAATACCCAATTAGTCATTACTTTATATTATATGGAGTCAGAGTGTAGTAAAGTGGACAGTTATAATGTCATTCTGCTAGCTTTTTGGACGACTTTGAAGTGTAGCTAATATTTCAGCTACATGCTAACATTTTTGGCTAATTTAGGACATTTTTATTTTTCAAGCTAATTTGGAGTTTAACTAATATTTCACCCACATGCTAGCTATTTTGGCTAATATAAGAATGTATCAGTTTTTTAGGCTAATTTAATGTTTAGCTAATATTTTAGTTACATTCTAGCATTTTTGGCTAATTTAGGAAATTTTCATTTTTTTAAGCTAATTTGGAGTTTCGCTAATATTTCAGCGGTATGCTAGCTGTTTTGGCTAACTTAGGCTTTTTTAAGGTTTTTTAGGCTAATTTCACATTTAACTTATATGTTAGCTGGCTATCAGTTTCAGCTATTAGCTTTCAATTTCAGCATCATCAACTTTAATCACTAGCATCTTTAGCTTACAACATTCACACTAGCATTGTCACAGGTACTGCTATACATCAAAATTTTAGTTAGTTTAAAGCTAATGATGGTTAATAAGTCTGCTTTACATCCAATTTGTGCATGACCCGATTAGTCGACTATTTACAATAATCGTTTGTGGCAGCATTATTGTGTTTTTAGTCCCTTATTTAGGAATTTTGTTTAATTTGATGCTTTTTAAATGAAAAATTATGGTTTCTATGGTAACTACGGTCTCCAATCAGGAGTGAGCTTTTATACTTTTCCCAAGGAATCTGATTGGTTAATTTATAATTTCAACAATTTGCACTACAGCAAAAAATGTCGTAAAAAAATAGGATTAGCAAGAATATGTTGAAAAAGACTTCAGAGCAAGAATGTTTATTCTGACGAATATAATGACTGAGTAATAGTAGTTTATTTCTCTATGGAAGTCTATAGGATTTTGGCTTTTTGGAGTACTTCCTGTTTTGAACACAAGGGGGGAGGGATCACTCAGTCCCGTTCTTTTATACTGTCAATGATATACACACATATAATTTAGATCATGTTTTAATAATTATTAAGTAATTTATTCAATTTATTATTATGATCAATGTTTTTTTAACTCATAGTCTGTATTTTTTTTATTTAAAATCCTTTAAAAAGTGTGAGATACTATAATAAATAAGGGGTCTGAACCCAGAGGTTACAGAACGGCTAACAGAAAACACTGTTAAAACCATTAAAGGTATTTTTTTGAATTCCCAGAATAATAAAAACAGATTTTCATCTCAGTGGCCATTTTTGTGAGCAACAGGTTGGATTTTTGGTGATTTTTTTTTCAAGTTTGAGATCTTTAGTCATGTAAACAACTGCATGGCTTGCAAGTCATTGAGTAATAGTCTTTTCACTGCCTTCGCTTCTGACTCCTGCCCGTGTTCTTCTGCCCCCACACTGATTTGTAAGCGCGTGATAAAGTGGATGCACAAACGTGTTGAGTGGGTTGATGTTTTTAGGCACCAATGATGAAGCTCGCCCCGAACCGTTACTGCGTTTTCACCGCTTTTTTGTTGTTTTTGGCTAACCTGGAAACAAAGTAAATCCAAAAATCCATGAGAAAATGTGAAAAAAGCACTTTAAAGAAAGGTGTGTGTTGTCAATCAAGCGCAGGTTGAAAACTCTCAGAGGAATTTCACAGTCTACAGCACCTTTTCTTTCATGATATTTTACAGCCGGGTAATCAGGCGGAAAAAGGAAATAGAAATTTAGGGTCAAGACAATTCACTCTAGGAACAATCTGTGACCTAAAAGAAAAAGAGGGGCAGTGATTATAGGAGGGATGCTCTTGAAAAGGTGGAGAAAACCGCCAATCACCTTGAACTCTGTGGATCCACAAGTGCAGCCGTGAAAAGGCAAAGCTTCACAATTTACAGTTTATACGATGTAAAGGAGTTCATTTCACCGCCCCTGATGTAAAATAATCTTTATTGATCCACTTCTTGATATAAAAATAGACATAAATGTTTTATTTAAGGCCAAAGGGCATTCAAATGTGATATTTTTGCATGAAACAGTAAAGCGTAAAGCATCATTTCATCCTTTAACACATCAACTTAATTTATAGGAATGAATCTTAGCTTAGACTTTGATCTGGACTAATGACAGGGGGAATATTTTAACGATCTCTTATGTGCTGACCATCTCTTCATGCAGTTTTTGGTTTGACAAATCAGAGGAATTACATAAACATCCCTTTAAAAAAAAGCCGCAGCACTGCCTTGTTTGCAATTTTAAAACATTCACAACTTTATTATGCATTGCTGAATGTGTAGATTGTTGAGTTCAAGCACAGCGGGGTTTGGAGGGATGAGGGGAAACAAAATAAATGCATGGAATCTGCAGTTTTCTGGAGAAATCTTCCAAACTGACTGAAAACTAGGGACGGATTTAACGTTAGCTGAAGATAGGCGATCGCCTGAACACCTAAGAAAAGGGTCTAAAATACATTTTACACTGAAAAAAATGAAACATTGAATCAATTAACATTATTAAAGTTCTGTAATTTATTAGTTTTAGAATTTTTTAAAATTTTTGGTGTTGATGGTTTACTCAACTCAAACATTTAATTTGATAAAAACAAACATTTTTTTTTCACTTTTTGCTAGGACTGGGCTGATAAAATCGATTAATCAATTTGAATCGATTTAAGCTTAACAGATCAATAATCAATTCATAAAAATGTATATCAGTTTAGCACATAAAGCTAAAGTTGATGCTAACATATAATAGAATTCCCCACAGGACGGCTAATGCTAACACTCGGTCAACCAAAACATACATTTTTGACTGAATGAACATCTTTATAAACTCAGTTTTAAGGAAATATTTTTAAAAGTAACCATTTGTGGCCTAAAACAATTTTTTGCTCGTACCTTCTTCTTCTTCTAGAATAAGGTGTAATGCTATAGCGTGATCGCCACCTAGTGGCCAAACTGAAACGTTTTCCAGGAGAGGCAGAACAATGTTTACAATGTTAATGATCTGAACATTTTTGTTGGAACTTCTCCTTTTTAGAAACCATCTCACACTTTTTGCTGACAGTATCAGATTAATATAAATATATTCAAAGCATGATAATAATATTTATAATAAATAATAATAATCTTTATTTATATAGCACCTTTCAAGATAAGACTCACAAAATGCTTTTAAAACACAAGTAAAACAAATAATAAAACAAGAGTATAAAAACTGAATATGAAAACATAATTAAGAAAAGACCATTTTAAATGGAGTAAATTATTATATGTATTTCTAAACAATTGTGTATAAATGTGTAAACTCAAAATTGAATTGAAGAATAAAAAGAAAATTGGAATCAAATCAATCCAGGCTTATGTGAATTGAATTGCTTCTGGAAATTAAAATCGGCATAGCTCCGCCCCTGGATTCCAATCCTTTGAATCATTTTTATCCTCAAATCTTCTGTATTTTGCTATTGATCGGCAAATCTATTTTTCTCCCCCAGCTGACGTGGGTCGATGCACCCGCTGCAGGGGGCCTCATGGTATTGTTCGCCTGGGGCCCCCAAACTGCTAAGTCCGCCACTGCTGCCAACAAAAAGTAATTTTCAGAGAATTGAGAATTTCAATCAATTTTATGTCTTCCATCAAGGTTTTAGACACAATTTACAACAAATGTTAGCATCTTTTAGCCTAAAGTAATGTAGTTTGACTTTAATGTGGCCAAATAATGCAGATCCAGAGGGTGGGGGTGGGGGTTACCTGTGTTATATAAGGGAGTGGATGGGCAGCAGAGCGTGTGGGCTCATTTTCTGTGAGTAAGTCAGGCAGGAGGGCGCACCTGCTTTACTATATTTTTATTATTTAAAACCCATCATCATAAACCTGGTAGTTGGAACTTTGACTCAGGGAAACCGCTGAGAGAGGACACCTTTGCGCGCAGAGATGAGGATCGTGCGTCTTTTTGCGCGCCGCTGCTGTGGCACGCGGCGTCTCTCCGCGCGCTGAAGATGTCGAGGAAGACCAAAAACAGTTGGAGGAGTTTTGGTTTGTGGAAGCCTTGTTTGGTCGGAGGGAGATTTGTGACACTTTTATCCTCTCCGGGTTGTGGTTGCCTAGAGATGGACCGGCACGTTAAACGCGCGTGTTAATGGATGGACGGAGTGTTCCGCAGGTATCCACTTTGTTTCCTGAACGTTTATTTCACAACTTTTTCATAATTAGTTCAAAAACGGTGAAAGTTTCTGGTAATTTCTGAGGAATTCTGATCTTTTCCTGCAGATTGTCGGTTGGATCGAAGCGCCTCCGCGCACTTGAAAGAGTTGCAACCTAAATCTCGTCGGCTCTGATGGGACTCCGGCACTCGTCGCGGTGTTTGCTGCTTCGGCGGAAGATGGCGGAGGCGGACAGCTCGGAGGTAGGGACCTTGTGGTGTCCTGTAGCCGGTAAAAGCGAATCCAGGACACTCGGTGTTACAATTTGTGTTTTAAGAGACGCGAAATTCTTAATGTGCATCATTAGTTTCCAGTTTGTGTCGGTTGGGCTCAAAGCAAAGTGTATTTCTCGGTGTCCTGCAGATGTTGAGGCTGAATCTGCAACATAACAGCACGCTGGTGGTCGTATAGTGTCAGATTTATTGCTATTTTTCCTAAATTAAATGAATTTATTCTTTATAAAAATGCAGATGCATGGATGTGCGGTGCGTAATTGTGTTCGCTGTCCTTGGTGCTGATTCCGAGCGCGCCTCTCTGGGGAAATAGTCTCCATAGATTCCCACCATTTCAAGTCCAAAACCTTCTCTCTGAATACTCATTCTTCTTTTCCTATTCCCGGTTCACAGAGGCAACAGCCTGTCATGTCTGCCCTTTCCCAGTCGGCTCAGCCTCCCTCCATGCCTAAACCAGTGCCTACTACCCACCACGTGCCCTGTATCCCCCACACACCTCATGTAGGGGCTCTGGCCACCTGTCCCGGCCGAGGCAAGATTGCCAAATTCCTCAGCCCCGAGGAGATGACGTCACGGGACTACTACTTTGACTCCTATGCTCACTTTGGCATCCATGAGGTAGGCAGATTAGACAAGCAGCAGGAAGCCTGGTATGATCAGAGTAAGAGAATGATGGCAGATGTCTCCTGTTTGAACCGGAACAGTGGGACGTTCTCCGCTGATTTATGTCATGATTTCTATGGAGGTCAAAGTTTTACTGAAACTTTCAGTTTTTATATTTTTAAATACTGATTTAGCAGCAATATAAAACCAAGCAGCCACCATAAAGCAGTGTGTTAAGGAAATATTCAAGCAAAATGTTTTAATCTCACTTAATATATATTTTAAAAACATTTTTAAAAAGAGAAAAAAAGAGGGAAAAAATTAAATAAGGAAGAAAAAAAATATTCAAGAAATTAAAAAAGGAAACAAAGAAAAACATGCAAAAACAATAAAAAAGAAAAAACAAAGAAAAAATAGAAAACCAAAACAAAAATCAGTAAAAAAATATTTTTAATAAAAAATGAAAAAATAAAGAAAAAGAAAAACAAAGAAAAATGTAAATAAATAAGGAAAACAAAAAAAAACAAAAATGAGTAAAAAATATTTTTAATATAAAAGGAAAAAAGAGAGAAAAAGAAAAACAAAGAAAAATGTAAATAAATAAATAAAAAAGGAAAATAAAGAAAATGTAAAAAAAACAAAAACAATGAAAAAAGAAAAATAGAAAAAGGAAAATAAAACAAATTTTTACATTTATAACAAAGTAATAAAAAATGACAACAAAGAAAAGAAATAAAAAAGGAATATAAAAGGAAAATGAAGAAAATTTAAAATAAAAAAGGAAAACAAAGGAAAAAAAAGCATAAAAATAGAAAAAAAACAAAGAAAAAATGTTTAAAAAAATTAATTAAAAAAGTAAAGCAAAGAAAAATGTACAAATAATAAAAATAAAGCAAGGAAAAACGTTAAAAACAATAAAAAAATATGAAAGGAAAACAAAAAAAAGGAAAACAAAAATGTAGAAAAAAATTTAAAAAGGAAAACAAATAAAAAATGTTTAAAAAATATTTATGCGTTTTTAGACACATTCAAAAATCATAAATTTAACAAGACATTTTCAAATATTTCAGCCTCTATTACAAAACAGTGTTAGTAGGGCACTAAATCATATAAATATATATTTTAAGAGTTACCAAGGGAATACTAAGACTAATTGTCTGTCTTAATGAAATGTAGACACCAAAAGGGACACGTTCCTTATTTTTATTAAATACAACAGCCTCCCCAGAGGCTCAATAATGGCCCATTATTTGCTCTGCAGAAATGAAAACCATCTCGGTCACCATCTAAACTACTGCAGTGAACTGCGGCTGCTTTACCCTAACTAATGACCTTCTTGCGAGGGCAAGATGGTGGAAAAGTTTGAGAACGCAGTGATCTTTTTTTTAAAGTAGCCTCCATGTTTAGCATGTGGGTCAGCTTTTTATCTGCAAGCAGACAAAGGAGTGTCCTGATTTTGAGAGTTCAAGGCGAGACGGAGTGAAAGTGGGATGTGTGATTGTGAGTTTAGGGACATGAAAACCAGGTGGTTCCCAACGGCTTTGTGTTATTTCAAGAAGCTTCGCTTCTCTGAGCTTTCGACCTAAATTAGTCCATTTCTACCCAGATAAAATTATGCTTACTACGTTTGAATTTGCTTCGTCACGCTTCAAATGTCTGTAAAGATTGTGTCTTTGATGCAGGAGATGTTGAAGGATGAGGTGCGGACGCTGACGTACCGGAACGCCATGTACCACAACAAGCACGTGTTCAAGGATAAAATCGTCCTGGATGTTGGCAGCGGTACAGGCATCCTCTCCATGTTCGCGGCCAACGCTGGTGCCAAACACGTGTACGGGGTGAGACAGATAGGTGCACCCTCCATTCAAACAGATGCTCTAATGTGGCAGCTGTCTGTGCTGCCTTCCTAAAAACACATTCCAGAATTTTCATTATTTATTATTATTGTTAGTGAAAAGGTTTAGCCATTATAGCACTTGTATAATTGTAGTGTGTCAACACAAAGGCAACTTGAATGATATGATTATTTAGCATTGAAATATACAGTGGCGGAGCTAGCAGATTGGGGGCCCTAGATTGCATTAACATGGGGACCCCCTGCAGCGTTTCTAAAAAAAATACACTTTTGACAACATCAATATCAATAATTCAAATGTTTTGATATGAATGAAAAAAAAATCAAATTATACTTAAATCTTAAAGATTTTTTTGTTATTTATATCTAACTTGCTGTTGCTGGAACAGTCCATTGCTGCACAGGGATGGGGGAGGACGAAACATTTTACTTTGTCTTGTCATTTTAGTAATTTCGGAATTTTTATGGCGGAATTAAATCACAATAAGTGTGGACATTACATTAGACATTTTGGGGGAAAAAAAGAATGAAAAAAAAAGATACGTTAACGTACATTTTTTTGTTTATTAAAACGGCAACAAGAATTATATATTTTTTTTAGAAAGCATAAACATTTACGGGTTAATAAGTAGTACAAAAAATAATAATAAAATTCCAAAACTTTAATAAGCTTTATAAACTTGATCGTTTTTGAAATATTGACCAAAATATGCCCCATAAGAAATGAATGACAAAGTCTTGAAATGTCAAAATTGTGGTTAGATTAGCAACAACCCTATAAATATATTCATAGGCTATGTTTTCATCTTTTATAGTAATTTTCCAAAAAAATTGAGTTTACCTAATATTTTTTACCTAGCATACTTAATATTTTATACATATTTCATACCTATTTATACCTAGCTTTTTGGCTAATTTGGCATCTATTGAGGTTTTTTTATACTATTTGGAGTTTGGCCAACATTTTAGCAACATGCTAACGTTTTTGGCTAATTTGTTATCTACTGAGGTTTTCTTGTGTTATTTTGGAGTTTAGCTAATATTTTAGCAACATGCTAACGTTTTTGGCTAATTTGTTATCTACTGAGGTTTTCTTGTGCTATTTTGGAGTTTAGCTAATATTTTAGCAACATGCTAACGTTTTTGGCTAATTTGTTATCTACTGAGGTTTTCTTATGCTATTTTGGAGTTTAGCTAATATTTTAGCAACATGCTAACGTTTTTGGCTAATTTGTTATCTACTGAGATTTTCTTGTGTTATTTTGGAGTTTAGCTAATATTTTAGCAACATGCTAACATTTTTGGCTAATTTGTTATCTACTGAGATTTTCTTGTGTTATTTTGGAGTTTAGCTAATATTTTAGCAACATGCTAACATTTTTGGCTAATTTGTTATCTACTGAGATTTTCTTGTGTTATTTTGGAGTTTAGCTAATATTTTAGCAACATGCTAACATTTTTGGCTAATTTGTTATCTACTGAGATTTTCTTGTGTTATTTTGGAGTTTAGCTAATATTTTAGCAACATGCTAACATTTTTGGCTAATTTGTTATCTACTGAGATTTTCTTGTGTTATTTTGGAGTTTAGCTAATATTTTAGCAACATGCTAACATTTTTGGCTAATTTGTTATCTACTGAGATTTTCTTGTGTTATTTTGGAGTTTAGCTAATATTTTAGCAACATGCTAACGTTTTTGGCTAACTTGTTATCTACTGAGGTTTTCTTATGCTATTTTTGAGTTAACCTAATATTTTTTTTACCTAGTTTACTTAATATTTTATACATATTTCATACCTATTTATACCTAGCGTTTTGGGGTATTTGGCATCTACTGAGGGTTTTTATGCTCATTTGGAGTTTGGCCAACATTTTTAGCAACATGCTAACGTTATTGGCTAATTTGTTATCTACTGAGGCTTTCTTATGCTATTTTGGAGTTTAGCTAATATTTTAGCAACATGCTAACGTTTTTGGCTAATTTGTTATCTACTGAGATTTTCTTGTGTTATTTTGGAGTTTAGCTAATATTTTAGCAACATGCTAACGTTTTTGGCTAATGTGCTTTCTTTTGAGGTTTTTATAGGTTAATTTAGAGTTTAGCTTCTATTTTAGCAACGGTGCATCTAAGCAACAAGCTAGTTTCTTTGGCTAATTTGTTATCTACTTAGGTTTTCTTTTTTTGCTAGTTTGGAGTTTAGCTCATACATAAGCAACACAGTAAATAATTCTCCAAAATTTGTATGTATTCGAGATTTTTAAGCAATTTTACAATTTTTTTCTGAAATTTAGGTCAACTTCAGCGCTCTTTAACAAAATTTCCAGTCTTTTTCGGAAATTTAGCATTTTGCAAATAGCGTTTGCATTTTCAGCAAATCCCTTCAGTAATTAAAATGAATCGCGTCACCGTTTTCAGGAAAAAGTTTCAGTATCATTACCAACTACTTTCAGTAAAAATGATTCACACTGGCATTACTGCAGGTAATGCAACTTTTCTAGTCTCTTGATTTTTTATCCTTTTTTGACAAAAAGCTAAAATTTGTTTGATTTTTAAAAGGTGTCTATACAGAATAATATAAATAAAGTATATGATTCAAATTATTTTTTTGAAATTTTTAACATTTTTGGTGGAGAAATACATGAAATGGTTAAAAACTGAGGTAAAAACTTATCTAAAATACATAATTGCGTTTCTTTTTCACTTTTATTTTGAAAAAAATCACAAATCAAGGATTTTTAAATTGAATTTCCACAGTGATATGTATCATGTTACAGTGCAGATAGATAATACAGGTGTATATAGCAGCTATGGAATGAGAATTGTTAATATAAATGAGGATAAGTAAGGTAAAAATTAAATAGCTCCTGAATACATCGTCAAAAAAAGGAGGAAGAATTGGATTATATTGTCTCTATTTTTCTTTTTTTAAGTTACAAATAAAGATACAAACCTCCAGATGTAGTAGAAAATATGTGAACCCTTTGGAATAACTTGGTTTTATGTATAAACTGGACACATTGTTTCAAATTTCTCTGTCGTTGTGATTTAGATTGAAAAAAAAAATCATATGTCCATTTCGTACAGAAATTGATGTTCTCCCAAAGGGTTCCCATACTTTCTCCTGCAACTGTACATGCGACACAATGCATGAAGCTTTAGCTCTCATCTAATATGCTGTGCTTGCAGATTGAATGTTCGAGTATATCCGAATACTCGGAGAAGATCATCAAGTCAAATCACCTGCACAACGGTGAGTTGAAGCTCTTTTTCCCGTTTCCCAGTTTTTACACGGCTCTGTCTGAATGCAGACGCGGGCGGCGACATCGAGGTTAGGAGGAGCGTGGAGAATCTGCATACTTCCATCATTACGGTCACGCTTGACAGTGTTGGTCACGGTTCTGATGGTTAACTGGCAGCTCGTTTCTAAAGTCAAATAATCTTCTTTAGCCATCAATCAGAATCCCTTCTGCACGGCAGACTTCCTTTGTGAAATATCATCCTGGAAGTGACTCGGAACAGAATTAGTTCTTTAAAACGTTAGGCAGGCTTTATTTTTGTATTTAATATTAGATATGTGTTTAACGCCTTTTATTTTTAAGGTATTTTAAAGATAAATTGTGTTGATTTTTTTAAGGTGTCTTTGTGGCATTTTTCTCACGATGGAGGACGTAAATGAAGAAAATGGAGCTAAAAATTAGCATTTCGGAGTATTTCTTTATTCAAATTGCTGTTAATCGGAATCACGTGCAGTAATGGACGAGCAGTTTTGGGGGACGTGGGTGAACATTAACATGGTGGTCTTTGTAGTGGTTGTATCAATCATTTTTAATCAAGTTTTATTAAACAAATAAAAATAAAAAATAAGATAAAATAAAACCTAAATGATGAAACAAAACATGTCACTATAGAGTGGCGCCAATAACAAGGACAAAAGGACAATTCTCAAAATAAACATTTTCTATTACAAGTTTTCTCTCCTAAAATTTTTATTTTTTTCCCATAATTTTATGACTTTGTAGAATTTGGACTTTTTTTTTTCAACCTTGAAAATTTAGAATTTTTCTGATAATTTTACAACTTTTACTTTTATTCTTATAATTCTATGACTTTTCTTGTATAATTTTATTATTTGTCCTGATAATTTCACAACTTTATTATCTTAAATTTTTCTCCTATAGTAAAATTATTATTTCCTTGTAAAATTTTGACTTTTTTCTCATCATTTTACGACTAGTCTTATACCACTTTGATTTTTTTTCTAATTGTTTATTGTTGTTAAAAATTTCCAATAATTTTCCAGCTATATTATTATAAAATGTGGACTTTTCTTGATTTTTCTCATAATTTTTTGACTATTCTTGTATAATTTTACATTTTCTTTCTGATAATTGTACACCTTTATTTTTATGACATTTTTCTTTAATATTATGACTACATCCTTGTAAAATTTGGGGTTTTACCCATAATTCTTATACAATTTTGATTTTTTTAAATAGTTTCACTATTGTCATTAAAGTTTTCCCATAATTTTACAGCTATATCATTGTAAAATGTTGACTTTTATTTATAATTTTATGACTGTAAAATGTTGGCTCTTTTTCTCATACTTTCAAACAATCTTAATTATTTTAATTTTTCAAATTTATTCTTGTAGTATTTTGACTATTTTCTCACTTTTTTGTCTTCTTGAATTCCAGGAAGTGCAGCAACAAATTAATTTCTTTGACTTTTTCTTGTTTCACGTTACATTATTTCATCTTACCACTTTATTTTAGTTTTATTTATTTTTATCTTGATGTTGGTGGAATGTTCCATTGCTGCAGAAGGGATGGGGGAGGACAAAACACTTCCACATCGACAATCTTGTTCCATTTCAGTGATTTGGGTTTTTTATGGCGCAGTTTGTTAATAAAGACCATGGAATGTATTTCACACATTTTTTTTAAGAGTTCTGCTCAGACTATCACCTAGATTTGCCCAAGTCTTCCTCTAAAAATTTCTAGCTCCTATTTCAAAAGCTTTTTGCTTGTGAAATAGGAGCTAGAAAACAATATTTTTAAAAGACTAATTATCTTCTGGTGTTTTGCGTCTATTACAGTCATCACCATCTTCAAGGGGAAAGTGGAAGAGGTGGAGCTTCCCGTGGAGAAGGTGGACATCATCATCTCGGAGTGGATGGGCTACTGTCTCTTCTACGAGTCCATGCTCAACACCGTCATCTTTGCCAGGGACAAGTGGCTGGTACGAGGGGCTAACGGAGGCCTCCACGATTGTGTCTTCTCACCCGATTACAGACGACACAATGATTACAGAGCAGGATTCCCTAACAAGAATGAAAAATAATCAGATTATTTTGGCATCAATGATGCTGCCCAACGTTCTTCTTGTCTCTAGAAACCTGGAGGCCTGATGTTTCCTGACAGAGCTGCGCTCTACGTGGTCGCCATCGAAGACCGGCAGTACAAAGACTTTAAGATCCATTGTTAGTAATTATTCACAACTCTTTAGTTATTTTGTTTCTATGAGCTGGTGTGTTATAGAAATGTAAATGTGAACAGTTTTTGTCAGAATCTGAAACATTAGAGAGTAGTCATTAAAAGTTAAAACATTTTTTTTGGTAATTTCCTTTTAAAATGACAAGTAGTTAGGAATTGGAGTGATTTAAGAGGAGTTAAATTTAGTTTTTTAACTTTTAAAAATATAAAATCTTAGAAAAGATCATCCCTTAAAATGGCCGGTCTTTCGTCTGATCCTTCATGTCTGTTAGTATCTATCAATTTTTGTCCTTTTTATATGAAATTTCATTAATTAATGCGGAGTTCTTCAAACAAATGTCACCCAACCACATCATTTTTTTTAATTTATTAACAAATATGCAACCAAAATGAGTTAAAAATGTAAATAAAATAAAGTAAAAGCAGAAAGAAATAACTTCCTATGAAATTAAATAAAAAAAATTGACATATACGTTACCGTTCCTCTGTAAAATAATTGTAAGGAGTTAAATATTGGTAAAAAAAAATACTTATTTTACTATTATATCCTTTATAAGTAACAAGAGTTCAAAAACTAATGTTCTTGTAATCCTTTAATATAAATAGAACAACTACTGAGTATATGGAAAAAACAGATAATACCCTTCTTAAATGTAATACATTTGTTCAATTAGCTGTCACAGTGGTAGCTCTGAGATTAACTTAATAATCCACATCAAAGTACTAATATTAAAGGTGTAAATCAGCATTAACACAGGTGGCCCTCTGAGTTTATTACAGCTCAAACAGGACCTGAGAGGGACATTCTTTCATCTAAATCCCCTCAAAATTGAGTCTGAAATGTACAGTTTTTCCAGTTCTTTCAATAAAAGATTCTGTCAGTGTATTTATGTGGAAGTTATTTGGGAGAAAATAGGATTTTTCTACACCAAACGGTTCTGTTTTTGTCTTATAAGTGAATGAACTCATCTGTTATTGTTAGGGATGCCACAATTCCTGGTGTATAACTGAACTGTGTGTTACACCGTTGAACTGAATCGTGAGGAAAAATGAATTGTTGCATTTCTACAGCAATGCCTCAACTTGTATGGTGCTTAAGACAGATTTGTTATTTATTTTTTGTTTACATTACACCAAATTTAGTAAAAGCCAACTAAAAATTGTTTTTTGGTCATTTTATGGGTCAATTGGGTCAACTTCTTCAGCAAATCTTGTTTGAATTTGTATGTGTGTAGGGTGGGAGAACGTGTACGGCTTCGACATGAGCTGCATTCGCAACATTGCCATCAAAGAGCCTCTGGTGGACGTGGTCGACCCCAAGCAGGTGGTGACTAACTCCTGCCTCCTTAAGGTTGGTCTGGGTTTTTTTTTCCGCTTAAGTGAATCAGAATCCCTCATCTGTCGAATAACCTTTATGACACGTGTCAAAGTCAAGGCCCGGGGGCCGGACCCGGCCCTCTGAGTAATTATATCCGGCCCATCTTATTGTTATTAACGGTACGATGTTATCTTGTGCTTATTTCAAACTAGTATAATTTTTACAAATATATTTTTATGGAGAGTAAAATATTGAAAGTTATTTAAAATGTAAATAGATTTATTTTTGGACTATTTTGGCATTTACGAAGATGTTTTTAGGCTATTTTGAAGTTTAGCTAATATGTCAGCTACATGCTAGCTGTTTTGGCTAATTTAGGCTTTTTCCATTTCTTATGCTGTTTTGAAGTTTAGCTAATATTTCAGCTACATGCTAACTGTTTTGGCTAATTTAGGCTTTCTTCCATTTCTTATGCTGTTTTGAAGTTTAGCTAATATTTCAGCTACATGCTAGCTGTTTTGACTTATTTAGGCTTTCTTCCATTTCTTATGCTGTTTTGAAGTTTAGCTAATATTTCAGCTACATGCTAGCTGTTTTGGCTAATTTAGGCTTTTTTGTTTTTTTGAGCTGTTTTATTTTAGCTAATATTTCAGCTACATGCTAGCTGTTTTGGCTAATTTAGGCTTTTTTCAGTTTTTTAGGCTATTTTGAAGTTTTGCTATTTTTTCAGCTACATGCTAGCTGTTTTGAGTAACCTAAGTTTTTTTAGGCTAATTTTGCATTAAGCTTATATTTTAGCCGGCTATCAACTTCAGCGTTTTCAGCTACTAGCTTCAGTGTTTTTAGCTATGAATTTTAGCATCTTCAGGTATCAGCAGTAGCATCTTCAGCAGTCAAATTCAGCTTACAGCATTCACACTAGTAATGCTGTATATCTAGTTCATAATTATATTAAAAAGTTATGGTTTTGAAGTTTTAAAAATTCAGTTTTAGTGTTCAATAAATGTTTATTCTTCCTGTGACCTATAAGGTGTGTCTTGGATTTTGGCCCCTTGTGCGATTGAGTTTGACAGCCCTGCTTTATGGTGTTGCTCCAAGAATAATCGTGAATTCTCAAACAATTCAGGCATTGCTGTACATTTACTGTCTGCTGAGACTATATTCTGGCACATAATGGTGGTTTGTGGAGGGCTGTAATAGACTGCAGCTCTATTTCCATGCTTGAGGATACAACAGTGGTATTTCTTTCATGTCACAAATGAACAGCGAATGAGAGCACTGGCAGAGGTGATAGCTTTTTTTTGTTCGTCTCCTCTACTTTCTTGTCATTGCTTTCAATGCCCCTCTCTCGGCTGGATGAAACGTGTCTCTCCATTTCGATTATCTGATGCTGCCATTTCTCTTTCTCTCTGGTTCCTTTATAACTTTCTCCTTTTAATCACTAGTTTTTTTTTCTTCCCTTCGTCTACTTCGATTTAACAATGCTGGTCTTAACAAACTGAGAGGGGTCCTATTCCTTTCCTCCCAGTGTGTGACTGTGAAATGTCACTCGGGAGCACAGCTCACGATGAAGAGGTTTTTACATCACTTCAGTAGTCAGTATTAGGGAAAACTGACTTGGCGATATATCGCAATATTTCATTTGATAATATTTGTAACAATTTAAAATCCTGACGAGACGATATTTATTTATTATTTATGAGCGTCCTTCAACGTCTTACTTTGTTTTCCACCTCCGATGGTTGGGAGCATAGCACATTGAGCCTCTTTGAGCAGCTCTACACTGAATCAAAACAACAAGATCTCACAAGAAACAGCTTGTATTCAATGTTCAGACAGCCTCTGGGTTTTTGTTGTTAAAAGATATGTACTACTTAGTTTTTAGACATATATCAGGATACGTACAATGAGACATGTATTGGGATACGTATCATGAGACATTTATCTGGATACATATCGTGAGACATTAATCAGATATGTTCTGTGAAACTTATCGGGATACGTATTGTGAGACATCTATCAAGATATGTATCATGAGATATGTATGGGGATACGTATCGTTGGAAATTACGACACGTATCCCCATGCATTCGTGGGACGTATTGGGATACGTACTGCGAGATGTATCCTAATACGTATCGTGAGACATAAATCGAGATACGTACCCCGAGATGCATCTTGATAAGTATTGTTAGACATATACCGGGATATGTATTGTGAGACATGTATTGAGATACGGATCGTGAGACATGTAGTGGGATACGTACGGTAAGATGTATCGGAATACATATTGTGAAGCATGTATCAGGATATGTATCGTGAAACATGTATCAGGATATGTATCGTGAGACATGTATCGGGATACATAACACGGGATGTATCGGGATATATAACGCGGGATGAATGTTTTATCGTGAGACATGTACCGGGACATGTATTGTGAGAAGTATACTGGGATGTATCGTGAAACACATACCAGGATATGTATGTATGAGTGATATGTATCACGATACGTACTGCGAGATGTATCCTAATACGTATCGTGACACATGTATCCAGATACGTACCGCGAGATGTATCGGGATAAGTATTGTTAGACATGTACCAGGGTATGTATCGTGAGACATATACCAGGATATGTATCGTGAGACATGTATCGAAATACGTATCGTGAGACATGTTTTGGGATACGTACCGCGAGATGTATACCGGGATATGTATCGTGAGACGTATATCGGGATATGTATTGTGAGACGTATACCGGGATGTATCATAAGATATACTGGGATATGTATTGTGAGATATATATTGGGACATGTATCGTGAGACATATACCGGGATATGTATTGTGAGACGTATACCAGGATATGTATCGTGAGACGTATATCGGGATATGTATCGTGAGACGTATACCAGGATATGTATCGTGAGACATGTATCAGGATATGTATCGTATCGCCAGGCTCTTGCCAATGCACATCCCCAGTCAGTAGTAGTGTGTAGAAAGGTAATTCATATATCAGGTTGGAGGGCTGCTAATCACTTAGCTGTTGACATCCTGTCTGAAAATGAATTTGCACTTCCGATATGTCCCGACTCATTTCTTAAGGGGTCACTCTGCCATGTCCCCCGCTGCTATCCACCTCTTGATTCAAAATGTCATTCATCCCTCACATGCTAAATATCACTTTCTTTTACTGTGGTTTGCCATATAACATATAAGTTTTTCATTGGAAAAGTGTTAAATCAGAACCTGTCATGCTGACGCGGCGCGGTCAGCCAAGACGAACAGGTTGTTGTGTAAATGTGCTCACACACCTGCCCCTTCCTGCTATTTTTGGGGTTTCTTAGAGATGCCCAGCGGGTGAAAAATGTCATGCCCGTCTGCGACGCTGTGTTCATGAGACGGCGCCTCATGCTGCATGCGCACACACAGGAACCGTTCCTCCCCTGGAAGACTGAAGGAGGACACCCACACAGCATGTGTACTGTTAGCAGGGCTTCGCCTGCCAGCCGTGATTCAACCTGTGGGCTTTCACACACAAATACTCACACATGCACAATGACTGGGGTGAATAATCAAAAGACTCAGACGTGCACCGCATGATGGCAAGTTTGTGGTGGCAGAAAAAAACCTACTTACTGTACGTATATTCTTTTTTTAGGAGGTGGACATCTACACTGTGAAGCCAGAAGACCTGTCCTTTACCTCAGCCTTCTGTCTACAGATCCAGCGCAACGATTACGTCCACGCATTAGTCACTTATTTCAACATAGAGTTCACCAAATGTCACAAAAAGACCGGCTTCTCCACAGGTGAGGCGTCTCCCTCCATTTTTCTTTTCTTTAAATACCAGATGTAATAACAACATTAGGAGAGGAACAGCTGAATTAGAGTCCGTTTTTTGGAGCCAAACGGATTACAAATGACAAACTGTCTGCTCTTATTTGACAAATCTAGCATTACTCAACAAGACAGACACAATACAATATGTCTGCCTTGTTGAAGCAGCAGATGGGCCTCATTGTCGCATGCAAGAACATATCTTAGGAGTAATAAAATATCACTAATGGTCGAATTAGAACTCTACGTGGACCAAGAATTGCTGGTTTTTATGTTGACAGAATTATGTGAGATCTATAAAAAAAATCTATTTTAGGCACAAAATCTTAGGATCAGTAATTAGTTTCAACATTTAGCGAATTGTGTTATTAAAGATTAATTTAAAATACGGCAACAGAGATTATTGTTTTTCCCAGAAGTTTCTCAAAGGAAAACATCAGATCAGATCATCTTGAAAAAGAAGCCTTTAAAGACCCATTCTATTGAAAATTATGATTTTGGATTTTTGGATGATAGAGAACATACATATATATATATAAATAAGCTTAAGATTGCATATTGGAGTAGTTTTTTTTATTCAAATCATTGTGAATCTGGAGCAGATGAAGCTGTAGTGGTGCCCAATCCTTTTTAGCCATAGCACCTTAAGGCTAGCTATCTCTCAAACAGTTGGGAGGAGAAACACATTTCTTCACGTTATTCGTGAAGTTCTTCACAACTTCAGAAGTTTACATTTAAATATAAGTAAGAAGTTTTTGCATAACTTTTTAAAGTTATAAAACTGATGTTGTGTATTTTCTGTATGCTAGCAGCTACGCACTAACGTAGCTGCTAGCTGGTAGTAATGTCCAAATTTGAAGTCACTATTTTTTTCCTATCTCTGCAGAAACTATGTCTTAGAAAACTATACTGAGTTTTTAAAATAGATCAAAAGATGATCGGGGTGGGACTTTAAAATATTTCTCACTACCTATAAATATAAACTCAATCAATACTTTATAAAAGACTAAAATTTTACAAAATGATAAAATATTTTAGAATTTTACTTTTCTAAAAAGTGAAACCCTTTGATATTTTTAGCCACCAGAGTATTATTACTTCACATTCCTGTCCATTCTGCAGCAATGTGGGCGTTAAACATCCCAAATTAGTGTCTTTTTTTGTAACATTTTCTAATACTGCATGATCCCAAATGTTTTTGTGCCAGTAAAAATCACCATTCAACGCAAGCAGTTACATAAACCTGTGCTAATACATTCCACCATCCACGGCTTACATAATTTTGTGTAGAGGAGGTTCTATGTTTGGATGTGTGTGTTGGCCCGAGGCAGAGCATCAGTGAAGGAGCTCTCGCTTATCTGCCTCTGTATTCTTCCCATTCGGATGCCTGGATCTCTGCCAGTTTACTTTTGTATTCCTTCCATGTTTATATATCTTAGACATCTTAGGGCCTATTAGAAATGCTCAGGACATATTTCACTAACTTCATTTCTCCCTTCTTTCTGTTTCACCCCGTTCCACTCGAACCTCATTTCACCTGTGCTCTTTTCTCGTCTCGTCTCTTCCTGTTTCCATCATCCCACTTCCTTATTTTCTGATTATTATTTCTCTGCTTTCCTCCTGTCCTCAGCTCCAGATGCTCCCAGCACACACTGGAAGCAGACTGTGTTTTATTTGGAGGACTACTTGACAGTCAAAAAAGGAGAGGAGATATTTGGTAGCCTGTCTGTCAGGCCCAATGAGAAGAACGTGGTAAGACTCAAAATTTCAAAAGTTTTGATTTTTTTTTTGAATGCAACATAAAAAGTAAGGTAAGGGTAAAAAAAAAAAAAAAAAAAAAATCTTAAAAAAGCCTTTTTTTGGTTTGGGTTTCTCAAACTTTATTCCAATTCATTGAAAACAAAAATGTAAATTTAAGAATTTGCAAATTTCTAGATCAATTAACCACAATTCATAGTGTGATAAGTCTAATTCATTTTTTATAGTATATTTTCTCAATTTTTAAAATTTGATTTATTTGAATGTATTGTAAAAATTACCAATTGAAATTAAATTAATTTAAGTTTTTGTAGTAGCTTATTTCAGAAACTACATTGTATTTTCAAAGAGCAAACACATATTTTTGTATTCAATTAAACAAGACTAAAACCTTTTGACTAAAAAGATTAAAGCAAATATTTTATTTAAGCACAGCTTGAAAACATTAGAAAAATGAGAAACAAAACAGAGTAAAAAGGAGTAAAAGTCTGTTTGTAGAAGCAGATTTTCTTGTTCTTGCATTTCTGTGAACTCTTGCATATTTGAGTTTTAATTTCTTAACCCAAGCATTGCTCTAATTTATTCATTTTTGTATAATTTCAGAAAATTTCAGAATGCACAGGAAAATCTGAAATGACACTTTACAGCTTAACTGTTGATCTCTTTTTTTCTTTCACTGTTTTATTTCGATTTTTTTACAGCGTGACCTTGAGTTCACATTGGAGCTGGACTTTAAAGGACAACTATGTGAAGCTGCCATTTCCCATGATTATAAAATGCGCTGAAAGCAAACGAAAAGCCAAGGAGCGACCCGACTCTGTGCAATCGCCCCCTTGAGAAATGACAGATAAATAAAAAAGATGGGTGAGGGGGTTTGAGTGAGCACTCTCATGATGCATTTCCTTAATGTTACAAGACAGATAGTAATTTGACCACGATGGATTTACAAGTGCATCTCAACAATTTGCAAAACTATCAAAAAACGTTTGTTTCAATTGTTTAATTTAACAATTAAAACTCTTATATTTATGTTGTGTTGTTACAGGTAGACAATTGACTTTCAAAGAACTGTCTGCAGACAACATGGCGCCTGATATCGTCAGCCGGAAGTAGAAATGAAACAACTATTCAACCCCTATCCTAAAAACTATTTTTAATTATTTAAGTTAAAAAAAAAAGTTTTTAATAAAGCTTAAAACAGGTGCTTAAACACAGAGCTGTTCGGCTTTCCGGTTAAAATAGAGTTTTTTCAAGCGAAATCGGGGACTTCCGGTTTCGATCGTTGACTTCCGGTTTTGGACATTGATGCCTACAGCTAAGTCCTCTTAAACTTCACCCCCCAAAAGTCAGTATTCTTTTTGTTTTGCATCTATTCCTGCCTTCTTTGCTTTATTAATCAGTTTTAAAGATATTTAATTTTCTATAAATGTAAATTAAAATTAACAAAACACCAGCAATATCTATCAGTTTGACTATTTTTTATTTTAATCTAAATTACTGGGTAAATAAGCATTTTGAGAATTTTCTAACACATTGAAATGCACTTGTAAGAAAACTAAACATATCACTTAAAAAAAATAACTTTTAGGCAGGTTAAAGTGTATGGAACCTTGAATATTGTCTGGATGGTTTAGTGCTATTCTATTTAGCAGATCAATGGAGTGAATGATGTGATCAGAACAAGCCAGTATCTTCTCAGCAATAGCGCCATCAAATGATGGACCGGTGCACATCCTCTGAATGTAATGTCCTACACGAACTTGATCTTTCTTCTGTGGAAATTGTCAATTTATTTGGAATATGAAAATAAGAGCATTTTTGCTGTTACAATATCATTGCAACACATAAAAAAAAAAAAAAACACTTGATGACTGTAATGTTCAAATGTCCAAATTGTGAGTCTCATCTGGGGTCATTCACGAAAATATGACAAGATCTACAGGTAAATCTGTTCCTCTAAAGTGAAATAACACTTAAATATTTTAATATTTACACTATAAACTCCTCACCTTTATTATAAATGTGTTTCTTTAAGACAACATAGATCATTAATACAAAAGATTTTTTTCATTCATAATTGAAAAAAAAATATGAATTTGGACTTTTTAAACAATTTAACAATAATCATAGGTACTTTGTAAATTAAAAATAATTTTAAAAAAGTTTATAAGGTATTTTTTAGCTTGTTTTCTTTATTTAGTAGCCAGCTGGTTATCAGTATAGTTTGAGCTTATAATTGGTGAACAAGAAATAGTAAAACATAAGAGAAAAGTAAAATTTTTTTTTTTTTTTTTTGAGGGGAGTTTATATGGATCACACCACAAAGCTCCAGTTCAAAATAGACGTCAACAAACCAAACTAGGGAACAGATTTTCTCTGTCTCACTTTTTCTTTTGAGAAGACTACAGACAAACTGTGCAGTTCAGGAATGTTTTAACGCCACGATTGTATAAGAAGTACAGAAACTCATCGTGTTGAATCGCCTCACCTAATGTTTGCATGTTGCTAACGGAGTTAAAAAAAAAAAGAAAAAACGATGTGAAATAAAATTGTATTTGTTTCTTTGGCCCAGTTAAAATGTGCTTTGACATCTGAATAAAGCAAGAAAAGGTTTCAGAAGACAAACAAACACGTGTGCGGCATGTCTTTATTTATGTTGTTGGGGATTTGTTAGGGGAATATCAAAAATTTGGAGGATACGATAAATAGAAAGTCTTAATTTTCTTATCATTTGGGATCATTAAGGAGATTGGGAGCATTGATATTTACAAGAATTAGTGCATCTTCTCTATATGGAAACTCCTTCCTCCAGTCCCCCAACCTGACAATTCCGTCCTCTACGCAAATATGAGCATATAGGTCAAAATGAAAAGTGCTTGTTAACACCAATCTGTTTCCTTCTTTCCTTTTGTGTTGAAAATTCTGTTCGTTCGCTGACGAGCGCCTGAGTACTTGTTAAATCCGACGTGCGAGCTTGAATTTCTCCCGGATAATTTGTTGCTGCTGGATTTTCACTTGCAGCAGGTTTTCTTCTTAATGGGCTGAGCTGCAGAGAGGGTGACAGTTGTGTCTCTCACCCTGTCCTCCTGCTCCATTAATACTCTGAGCCAAAAGAAGAAAAACTGTTGATTAT
Source organism: Oryzias melastigma (assembly GCF_002922805.2). Taxonomy (NCBI): domain Eukaryota; kingdom Metazoa; phylum Chordata; class Actinopteri; order Beloniformes; family Adrianichthyidae; genus Oryzias; species Oryzias melastigma. The sequence continues at coordinate 14,060,807 of NC_050534.1, read as the reverse complement.
TTATAACATTTGTTTTAGGAATTAGTTTTTTTAATGATCTTACTTGGCCAGGTGAGTCAGAGACTCGGTCACGTTCTTGCCAGTGTAGGCGCTGACTTCATAAAACATCACCTTATTTTCCTATATAGAAAAAAAGGGAGTTAAATGTTGAACAGAAAAGTATAATGACATTTCATCACATTCTGAAATCTATAGTATCGGCTTACAAAAGCCAGTCTCTCTGCTGCTTTCAGTGTCACCTCCCTCTCTTGTTCCATGTCCATTTTGTTGCCCAGAAGAAGAATGGGGATTCCTTCTCCTGCTGCTTCCTAACAAAAGAGAAACTATTTATGTGAGGATAAAAGGAGAGCCATAACGTTCTAACAAATCCATTTCTGTGAAGTCACATTGTCTGCCGTGTTTTTGCAGACTTACTAAACTTAAACTATTCAGATTTTTTATGATTAATTCATAGCAAACGCTCCAAAAGTGGACAGAGCCAACCTAAACTATTTGATAAATGGACCCATGAGAAAGGTGAAATATTGTCCGACCTGGACATTAAGGAGCCAGGGTCGCACAGCCTTGAAGCTCTCCTCCAGCGTGACGTCGTACATCACAACCACGCCGTCCGCCTTACGAAAGAACTGCTTGGTGATGCTGCGGTATCTGTGTCAACGACAGAAAGTGGCGGTATAAGTGCACTAATTCACCTCGCTTGTTCTTGAAATAATTGCATTTATCATGCTTTTATTTTGTAGTGCCATTATGAAAAAGAAACTACCCTTTTTACTAAATTAACAGGATATTCATACACACTCACCGGCCACTCTATTAGGCACACCTGTCCAAATTTCTAATCAGCCAATCACATTGCAGCAACTCAATGTGGAAGAAAAGTGATTGAAGTGGCTTTGAACGTGGCGTTGTTGTTGGTGCCAGACGGGCTGGTCTGAGTATTCCAGAAACTGCTGATCTACTGGGATTTTCACTCACAACCATCTCTAGGGTTTATAGAGAATGGTCAGAAAAAGAGAAAATATCCAGTGAGCGGCAGTTCTATGAGTGAAAATGCCTTCTTGATGCCAGAAGTCAGAGGAGAATGACCAGACTGGTTCCAGCTGATAGAACGGGAACTCAAATAACCGCTGGTTACAACCGAAATCTGCAGAAGTGTAATCTCTGAATATACAACGATCTTAAGGCAGATGGGCTACAACAGCAGAAGAACACACCGGGTACCACTCCTGTCAGCTAAGAACAGGAAACTGATGCTACAATTCACACAGGATCATTAAAACTGGACAATAAAAGATTGGAAAAACGTTGTCTGGTTTGATGAGTCTTCAATTCTTATGCAACTTTCAGACAGTAGGGTCAGAACATGAAATCGTGGATCCATCCTTCCTTTTATCAACGATTTAGGCTGGTGGTGGTAGTGTAATGGTGTGGGGAATATTATCTTGGCACACTTTGGGGTTTGCCAGTTTGGGGTTATTTATAGTGAGGAATCAACAGTAGAATGCAATTAAAACCTCAAAAAGTAGAATTTTCATGGTAGGGCTCCTTTAAGACAGGGGTGTCCAAGCTGTGCCCCGCGGACCAACTGTGACCCGCAGCCCAGCTTTTATTGGTCCTCAATAAAGAAATTCTGAAAATCCAACAGAATTCTAGATGGGCTGCACGGTGGCGCAGTGGTTAGCGCTCTTGCCTCACAACAAGGAGGCCCTGGTTCGAATCCTGGCTGGGGGATTTGGGACCTTTCTGTGTGGAGTTTGCGTGTTCTCCCCGTGCATGCGTGGGTTTTCACCGGGGACTCCGGCTTCCTCCCACCGTCCAAAAACATGCTTCATAGGTTAATTGGTGACTCTAAATTGCCCCTAGGTGTGAATGTGAGAGAGTGTGTGTGTGATTGAGGCCCTGTGACAGACTGGCGACCTGACTAGGGTGTACCCCGCCTTCGCCCTTCGGAAGCCGGGTCAGGCTCCGGCACCCCCGCGACCCCAACAGGGACAAAGCGGTCAGGAGAATGGATGGATGGAATTCTATCTATGACACTCTTGAGTGGCCCTCTTTTGCTATTCTGAGTTTTAGCTCTATGTGGAGCCAACTGTTCTTTCCCACTAAACAAATTAAGCAAAGAAGAACCTTTAGGCAAGATACTAAAGACCACGAGTCACCAGAAATGGCAGAGCCAAGGAAACACAAAATAGCGAGTGAGTGCAGAAGAATTCAGACACTGTTGAAAAATTAGTATTTCTTCAACCCTTGTGCTATCCTAGGCATGTTTACATTAAAAGAGGGGTCCTCTGGACCCCACAAGACAGTACGCTGAACTTTTTTGTTCAAGGATGTTTTATTTCCACTGGTATCCATGGTAGACATGAAATCATGTCCACTTTTGTTATGGGAGGGATCACAAATCAATTTTGGGTCATCTGGGCTCCCTAAGATAGCACAAGGGTTAAAGAAATCAAAGGAAATGTAGTCTGTTTGATTTGCAATGGAGCTGTTGCTGTAATGAAAGAGTATAACGGCCGTTGGCATTGTGAGACCAAACATCAGAGCTACATGTCATTCCCTGGTGCCGAACGAACACAGAAAGTCAAGCAAATGACAACGAGCCCGCAAGCTCAACAACTTGGAAAATACCATCAAAGCAAGCTAAGAAGTTGCTAAGCTTATAGTCCAGCATAGCAAACCGTTGTCGGATGGCGATTTCATAAAGCAGTGTCTCGTCAAATAATGTGCCCGGAAAAAATGCAGGATTTCAACAACGTAAGTTTGTCCAAAACTACAGTGACGCGGAAAATCAAGGACTTGTCTGCTAATTTGAAAGTCTGACTGAGAAGGGTACACTGTGGTCATGTGCCATCTTCTGATGCTACTTCCAGCAGGATAAGGCACCATGTCATAAAGCTAGAATCATCTCAGACTGGTTTCTTGAACAGGAGTTCACTGGACTCAACAGTCACCAGATCTCTACCCAATAAAGCACCTTTGGGATGTGGTGGAACAGGAGATCGGCATCATGGATGTTCAGCCTACAAATCTGCAGCAACTGTGTGATGCTATCGTGTCAATACGGACCAACTCTCTGAGGAATGTTTCCAGTACCTTGTTGAATCTATGCCAACAAGAATTGAGGCAGTTCTGAAGGTAAAATGGGCTCCAACCCAGTACTAATAAAGTGGCCAGAAATGGTATCATGGAAACTCACCTTTCTTGACCGGCAGTGTCCCAAAGCTGCATGGCTATCTGCATACTGTCAAGGGTTAAGGTCTTCACACTGTAGTCAATACCTGATTAGAATATGAAAGAATATCAGGAAAAGACCATACAAGACCACTAGAGGGGGAAAGCAAGGCCCAAATGAGAAGAGATAAAGAAGAGAAAATTCTGCAGAACTGAGATAATCTGCTGTAGAATGTATCCTGGCGCTCTTAGACAGGCAGTGTGACTTTATAATCTCATTCATGTGATCCTAAGCAAGGCCTCCTGGAACCGGCTTTAACATCCACGAAAACATGCATTCCTATCCTTGTACGGATTTTGCAAAAGTTCCAGGGTCATTGCTCTCACCCACAGTAGTAGTAGAGGACGGGTGGAACCGGCCCTCGCAGAAGGAGCGCAGCAGGGATGTCTTGCCTACGCAGGAGTTTCCGACAAGTACCACCTTGAATAAACGATCCGGAGCAAACACAGTTCTTTCTTTTGTCATCTAAAGTAGAACAAAGTGCAAGATTACTCTTTTTTTTCCTCAATAAACCATTTTTGTAGATCAATACACACACTTCGTGGACCTACTTGCTGGCTCTCTTTCCCCACAGGCTGTTGTCTTGGTGACACTGGTGTCTTCTTCCCTCTTGCAGAGCAAGATTTCTTCACAGATGCGTCTTCTGCGAGCTTTCCAGCGTGCCTGGAAAGCTGTACTAAAGAGGCATTTGTAGCCATGGCGACGGGGGATTCAGTTTGTGCTTTCTCGTCTTCCTCTTCACTGAGTTGGTGCAGTAAAGGCTGTGGTCCGTCTTGAAGAAGGAGATGCGGCAAGTGGTCCTCTTCGATGGAGATAACCCGGCGGAGAGGCCACCCGTCGGGATCCAGGACCTCGTCGTCCGCTCTCTGCGTCGATGCACTTCTCAGCAGTTTATTAGTCATTTTGTTTGGCTCCTTTCTGATCTTTGGCTTCACGTCGTACGAACTTTGGACGGGACTGACGCCTCCGTTTGCCAGATTTGTCCTCCATGTCGGCCTTTGCTGGCTTGAAAAGGTGGCGTCAGTCATGGTGAAGTTATCATCTTTGTCATCTTCACTGGAAGGAGCAAACACAGTTTAAGAACAACTTTTCAACAACAAGAGGAGAAACATTGATCAGTTGAATTGAACTTCTGGTCCAAAGCACCTTTTATTTCTCCTCCTGTACTCAATAAATTGGGTCCTAACTCGCTAAATTTCTTCTTTGTTAACGAAACAATAAGTTAAAAAGGCAACATTAGAGAAACAAATCACCTTTGATCCAGCTTGGACGCATCATCAAACATCTCAACGGCGTCTGCCCTCTGCTTTTTTGCGACAGATGTTCGAGGCTTTTTTTTGTTTTTAATCAAACAGAAATAAACAGAATTTGTTAGTAAGTTTTACTTTTATCTAGTAACAGCAACATAAATGTTTTTAATATAATTGAGACTTACCACTTCACAGAACATGTCCCTCTCGTCTTTTAAATGTTTGTTCATCTCCCTGCAAAGAATCACATCAAACATTTCTTTTGTAAAAGCGTTCCCGGTGGATTTTTTTTTTTTCATTATGATTTTGCCGTTTTTAGCCTCCAAGTTGTGGGCGGGACTGTTGGTCCTGCAATCATTTCCCATCATCCCTCTGTTTACACTTTCTCCTGCTAGCTTACAGCCCCTCACACCCCCAACCTGACATTACGGGTGCAACAAAAATGAGAAGCAATATTGGAGCTATCCAGCAGTACAGTTTTGAGCAGGATAATCTGTGATCCATATGGATTGCTCCAGGAAGATACAGTATTTCAAAACTATTTATAAGCATATTTTCTCAGTTTTTGTAGATTTGGGTCATGACATGTAAATGTAATCAGAAACTACATGTTTTAGCATTTTTTTGTTGCTGTTTTTAATGTTCAAAGATGTTTTATTTTTAAATTTAGGCCTCAAAAAGCAAATGTTTAGATGTGATATGTGTGTGTGAGTATATATTTATCCATTGGAGTACTTTATATGTTCTATTAACCCTGTAAAGCCCACTTCATCAAATAATTGACAGAAAATTCATTTTTTTCACATAATATTTAAATTTCAATCATGATATGTTGTGTGGCTTTGAAAAAAATATTATTTAGGGGGAAAAAAAGCACCTTATTTAGCCATTGTCTCAAATTTAATCCACACATTTTTAACATGGTGACACTCATACATAATTAATTATCAGCAAATTTATATTTGTTTCAATACACTAAGTAGTCATTTAGGAAAAATAAAATAACAATAGCTGAGCTAATCTCAACCTGGAGTGTTGAAAATTAGCAAAACATTTTCCCTCCAAAACTGTTTCTGAGATGTCACGGGGCAGCCATTTTGAAATGAGCAGAAAAGGGCCTTCTACTGCCTCTAGTGGAGTGATGATGTACTGCACAGCAGAAAACCTTAAGGAAGTCACATACAATGGATTTTTAAGGAACGTTTTGATTATGCTAGTGAGTAATGTTAAAACACCATTTTCATTAGAGTGGATCTTTAAGGTGTTAGTTACTGTGCATTTAGCTTCTTAGAATGATTTAAAAGAGAATAAGATTCATAAGCTTATCATGGTCTTACCGGAGAAGGTCCAGCTGCCTCATGAGACTTTGCTTCTCTCTCTGAAGTCCTTCGGTTATTCTGTACATTTCCCTTAAAAACATAAATATATAAAGTTCAGTTTTTGCTTTGAACCACCCTGCAGTGCTTAGCTACATTTGCGCACAAAAGGGAAAGTCCACCCACATCTCCTTCTCCTGCTGCAGCCGCCTGGCCTGCTCCTGCAGCATCCCCAGCTGCTCCTGGGCCAGAGCCAGCTCCTGGCTGGTGCACTCCAGCGCTCTGGACAGCTCGTCGTTGGTCATTTTCAGCTTCAGGTTCTCCACGTGGCTCTCGTGCTTCTCGCTGTCCAGCTCGTTGCACTGGAGCTCCAACTGAAGAGGGAGCGACGCAGGAGAATGAAAAGACGCTAATGCTTTTGGAGAGCACTTGATGAGAGCTGAATGAGGAGAGAGCTCCTCTGAGGTTGAACGAAGAAGTGTTTGGTTAAATGGTGTTTTGGAAGGTTTTAACGTGTTCTTGAAGCATTTTTGTCATGATGGAGAAAGATGATCAAAAATAGAATTTCTCAGAAAGCAGACGGTAAATTGCCATTGAGAAAAAAACTATAGCAGTGATGGGGAAACAAGCTCTCTGCTCCTCTCCATATGGAGATCAACTTACGTCTTGTTTTTTTCTCGTTTGAGATCAAATCTGGTTTAAAACTGTACAACTGGATGGCTACAATATTTCGTTGCACCGTAAATGTTATCTTGGGGTTGTGAGGGGCTTTAAGCTAGTGGGAGGAAGTGTAAACAAAGGAATAATGGGAAGTCAGCTCAGGCGTACTTCTTGCAAACTCAGGCAAATTTTTTTTATGAACTACTGCCACTCTGCAGAAACTATATCCTGGACCACGTGTCTAATTCAAGACCAAAGGGTAAATATATCCGGCCCTCTAGATCGGGGTCTGGAACCTGCGGCTCCAGAGCCACTTGTAGCTCTTTTATCTCTCCAAGGTAGCTCTCTGGCTGAATTAATCATAAAATAATAGTAATTTTGAAAAAAAAAAATAGTTTAGCTTCTATTTTAGCAACATGCTAACGTTTTTACTAGTTTGTTTTCTACTAGGGTTTTTTGGCTAATTAGGAGCTTAGCTTCTATTTTAGCAACATGCTAACGTTTTTACTAGTTTGTTTTCTACTAGGTTTTTTTGGCTTTAGGAGTTTAGCTTCTATTATAGCAACATGCTAACGTTTTTACTAGTTTGTTTTCTACTAGGGTTTTTTGGCTAATTAGGAGCTTAGCTTCTATTTTAGCAACATGCTAACGTTTTTACTAGTTTGTTTTCTACTAGGGTTTTTAGGCTAATTAGAAGCTTAGCTTCTATTTTAGCAACATGCTAACGTTTTTTACTAGTTTGTTTTCCACTAGGGTTTTTAGGCTAATTAGGAGTTTAGCTTCTATTTTAGCAACATGCTAACGTTTTTTACTAGTTTGTTGTCTAGTGAGGTCTTTAGGCTAATTTAGAATTTAGCTGCTGTTTTAGCAACAGACTAATATGTTTGAATAATTTAGATTTCGGAGGAATTTTATGTTAGTTTGGAGTTTAGCGAATATTTTTGCAAAATGCTGTTTTCAGATAATTTGTTATCTACTGAAGTTTTTTTTGGATAATTTAGCTTCTATATTGGCAACATGCTAACATTTTTGACTAATTTAGCTTACTGAAGAATTTTAGGCTACTTTGGAGTTCAGTTTTTAATTGAGCAACGGACTAGCTTTTTTTTGGCTAATTTAGCCTCTGCGTTTTTTTATGCTAATTTGGAGTTTAGCTTATATATTAGCAATATGCTAACATTTTTGGCTGATTTAATTTTTTGAGGAATTCTCTGCTAACTTGGAGTTCACATCAGGCTAGTTATTAAGCAACAAGCTAGCTTTTTCGCTGATTAGACATGTACTAAACGTAAAAGGTAAAAATGTAAAATTGAGTCCAACAAAATGACTTTTTTTTGTTAATTATTTTGGATAAAAATAGCATAGTTATAATTAGAAAACCGAAATGGATCAAAAGACAATCCGAGTCGGACTTTAAATCCTCATTTCTGCAACTAGCGTAAAGAAAATTAGCTGTAAATGTTGCACAAATGAACGTACCCGTTTCTGCTTCTGGAAAAGATACTCGAGCTCTCGCTCCTTTGACACCAGCTGATGCTCCAGGTCCTGGCTGCGCAGCTGCAGACGCTCAGAGTCCTGCAGTCAAGAAAAACATGAAAAACATACACATCATCAACTACTTTGCTACATTTACACTCAGACTATTAAAATTGATAAAGAATATGAACTCTTTCTTATTTAAAGCAGAATTCCCATAAAGAAAAGTGGCAAAAATAACAGAAAAGTTCTAGTTTTGACTTGTCATGTGAGCTCTTCTACCATCAATAACAGCCGTTCTTTCTCCGTCTTTATCTGAGCCTCCATCTCTTCGTACAAATGACGGATCTCGCTGTCATGTGTTGCAGCCTTCCTGCAAGAAAAAGATATCACTTGGTGGGAACTCCATGGACGGCATTCGATAAATGAACAGCAGATGTGATGAAGGAGTGTTCTTTCACACTAGTATAACAAATGGTTTCATGCAGATTTTGTCGGTGCCTATAGGTCACCTCTGTAAAGCACTCTCCATCTCCTTCTTCTCCTGGTAGGCTTCTTTGATCTGCAGTGTGACTCTGGCCAGAAACTCCTCAAAATTGGACAAAAGATGAGGCTCATCTCGCCTGAACTGAGTCCAAAGACTTCGTATTTCACCTGGACTAGAAAAAAATGTTTCATAAAGGGGAGGAGGATGTCACGCCGAGGCCTGGTTGAAATGTATTTTTACGTGACGTTTGAGAACACTCACTCCTCAAAGATATTAATGGCTCCCAGACTCTCCAGCAGCATGCAGAAGTGCCTCTCCTCCTCATCTCCATCGCCCGACAGCTTGGCTTCCCACTGGCTCTGGTAAAGAGCTTCTTTGGCTTTAAGGACGGGGCCAGAGGCGTAATGTTGGTCGTCTGTTACAGAGATCCTCCGTCCGTGCAGAAACTGACCTAAAGCATGAGGACAGAATGTATTTATTGTAGTAAATATGCTAGATCTGTGATTTTTTTATGGCTTTTAAAGTATTTTTTTTAAAAACAAATAGATATGTTTTTATAATTTTCTTGTAGCATTTTTCTCATGATGGAAGACATATATATAGAAAAAAAATAAGACTAAAACTGTGCATTTTTTATTATTTTTTTTTATTGAAATCGTCGACGAAAAATTGCGGTTTGAGAAAAGCAATCCCAAAGTCTCCTTTCTACATTCCAATTCGGATACATCTACACTGTAAAAAAATGTCAGAAAAAAAGTAAAATCATGAAAGTTAACAACTGTAATGTTTACAGTGAACAGTTTTACACTGTAGTATTATTACAGTAAAATCTCAGCTGCCAACTTTTTAATGAAAAATTAATGTTCGTCGTTATTAGTTTCGTAGACTGACATTGTAATTTTTATGGGATAAATTTAATGTTCCTACAGTAAAATTATGATACAATTTTCAACAAAAAAAAACTGTAATATATGACAATATGAATTATTTTATTTGTAAAATACCAAAAAAAAGTATATTTTACGGTAAAATTCTGGCTACTTCAGCTGCCAGTTTTTTATCGTAAAATTAATGCATGTCTTTACTAATTTTAGTGTATTTTTTAAGAGTAAATAAATTGCTATTTACAGTAAAAATCATCAATATTACCAAAAAAGACTTATAAACATTTGTTTATTGTAATATTGTTTATAGTAACACCTTGTTTTTTATGATAATTTTCTGGCAATCGCGGCTGCCAGTTTTTAAACGGCTAAATTTACAATATTTTTTTACAATGCACTTGCAGACAAATATATCCATTAACGTCCACGTTTTCCTAGTCTGAGCTGCCATGTGGCTCAAAATATAACTCAAAATTGTAGCTCTGATACCTTTTTTCTATGCTAAAGTTAGCTTAGGTTTGTATGGCGCTATAAGCTAGTGGGAAAGAGTGAAACAAAAGAGCTAATGGGAAATTAGCTGTGCTATAAACTTAGTGGGGAATTTCTAAAGAGTTTCTGCTGCGCTGCAGGTAATATGTCTAAAAAAAGACATTCATTTTGGCTGAAAACTATATTGCTGAATAGTTATGATACATTTTTTCAACGCTAATGTTAGCTTAGGCTTGTGAGGTGCTATAAGCTAGCGGAAGAGAGTGAAAGAGAAGGGCTGCTTGAAAATTAGCTGAGGCTAACTTCTTCGCCGTACGCTTAAAGGTGAATTTCTATAGAGCTTCTGCTCCCCTACAAAAAAAAATGTCTTAAAAAAACGACATTAATTCCCTCTAAAAACTGTATGGCTAAATAACTGATATATTTTGTCTATGCTAATGTTAGCTTGGGCTTTTTAGGTGCTAAAAGCTAGTGGGAAAGAGTGAAACAAAATGGATAGTGGGAAATTAGCCGAGGCTAACTTCTGCGCTATCAACTTACATGTGAATTTCTAAAGAGTTTCTGCTGCGTTGTCCTAAAAAATGACTAAAAACTGTATGGCTGAATAGCTCTGATACATTTTTTCTACCCTAATGTTAGCTTAGGCTAATGAGGGGCTATACGCTAGCAGGAAAGAGTGAAACAAAGGGGCTAATGAGAAATTAGTTGAGGTTGACTTCTGCGCCGTTAGCTTAGAGGTGAATTTCTAAAAAGCACCTGTTGCACTGCAAAAAATTTCTTAAAAAATGACATTAATTTTGGCTAAAATCTGTAGCGTACTGGATAAATAGCTCTGATACCTTTTTTTTCTACGCTAATGTTAGCTTAGGCTTGTGAGGTGCTATAAGCTAGTGGGAGAGAGTGAAAAAAGGGCTAATAGAAAATTAGCCGAAGCTAACATCTGTGCCGTTAGCTTAGAGGTTAATTTCTTAAGAGCACCTGTTGCGCCGCAGAAAACATGTCTTAAAAAACAACATTAATTCTGGGTAAAAACTGTAGCCTATGGCTAAATAGATCCGATGCTTTTTTGTCTACGCTAATGTTAGCTTAGGCTTGTGAGGTGCTATAAACTAGCGGAAGAGAGTGAAAAAAAGGGCCTCTAAGCTAAGCTAACATCTTAGCCTCTAACATCTTAGCCTCTTAGCCTCTAAGCTAACATCTGTGATGTTAGCTGTGATGTTAGCTTAGAGGTGAATTTCTAAAAAGCACATTTTGCACTGCAAAAAATGTCTTAAAAAGATATGAGTTTTGGCTAAAAAATTGATTAATCATAATTAAAAGACCACTGGGAACAATTTTACAATAGAAAAAAAAACAAACTAAAAGTACTCTTCAGTAGCTTGACTGTTGTGTCTGGAGAATAATAAAGAAATAGTTGACAATAATAGATAAAAAAGAAGTCGTTTCTGGGTTTTGCGGCTCCCTCAGGAATGAAATTTCAGCTCCTCAATCTGATATAACAGCAGAACACGATGAACTCCAGAAAGAATGTGCGCTTTCTTTTTTTATCCGTCAGCTGAACTTTCCGCCCCCTCCCTCCTGAAGAGCCCATCAAGTACAGCCGGCTATTAAGCAGCGTAACTGTAGAAGTGATTGACACCTGTAGAAGCCAGGCTTCCATCCAGATGCAATTCAAAGATATCTTTGAAAAACGCAGCTTTGGAGGAAGCGTTGAATCATAATTTGGTGACAGAGTTGGAGGCAATCTCTGCAGGTGGTTGGAGCAGCAGCACCTGCCTGGGATCAGTCACCTACTGGAAGTTAAAGCAATTTTTCACTAAAAGACATTTGAAGATTATTAATCCATGTGCAATTTGGAAAGAATTAAATCTTTAAAACTAGAAAGATTACTTTTTTTATTATTATTATTTTAACGTCCAACTACATTCACGCTTTTTTAGGTTAAATTTAGGCAATCTAGGGTAAAATTCACAAGTTTTTTTCTAGAATTTCAATACAAACAAGCTTAATTCCATATTTTCCCAAATATATGTTCCAATCTAGATAATATTGAAAGGTTTACTTTAAAAATGTAAAGTTTTTGAAACAAACGTTCTTAGGGAGAAAAGAACTAGCCTTTAGCTCTCCAAATGAATTTATTTCTGCATCAAATTTTTAGCTAAATGGATCTTAGCGACACAAGAAACACTTTTGCTAATTTTAAATGCTAAATCAACAATTTATGGTATTTACAAACTTGAAAAACACAACATTTAATTTAAGGAATTTTGTCAGGAATGCCATAAACCTCTTTTTAATCAAAATGAAGGAACATTTTGCTGTTGTTGCTTCAATGATGATAAAACAGTATTAAAAGCCAGGCACGTCCAAAGTCTGGCCCTAACAAAAAAAATACTAATAATTTTAGGATTTTTTTAGGATTGCCATAAACTCTCTTTTTTCTGGATCAACTCGGTGAGCATTTTACGATACTTTGCTGTATGACAAAATAATAATAAAATGACAGTATAAGCTAAGCATGTCCAAAGTCTGGCCTTAAAACTTAAAACACACATTTTAATTCAGGAATTATTTTCAGAAATCCTGTAATTCCATTTTTTTTTCTTTTTATGGATTCACACCATAAAACATTTTGCTGCTGTTGACTCAATGATGAAAAAATGACAGTATGAATCAAGCATGTCCAAAGTCTGGCCTTCAAGCTTTAAAAATATGTTTAAATTTAGGAATTTCTTCAGAAATCCTATAATTATGGCCCGCAGCAGCAGTCTACTGACTGCAAGGACTGTATTGTTTTTGCTTAAACATTCAATCTTTCTGCGCCTTTGAGCCAAAATTTCACCCCCGCCACATGAACGAAAAGTACCTCAAAATTTTATCACACGTAGGGAAAATTGAAAATGAATTTTTGGCATGTTGTGCGTGACCTACCCCAAAACGATGACATCACGGCAAGCGTTTTTGTAAAAAAAATGAATGGGCCAAAAATCGCCTATGGGGCCAAAAAAAAATATTTCGAGATACGCAAACGAAAGCCCATGCAACGTGTCGGGGATGAACCCAAGAACATTTGAAATCATTATGGGATGGCTGTCAAGCCGTAGGCTTGGCGGCCATCTTGCGCCGAAATCAGAAAAATGGCGATTTTCACGT
>NC_050534.1:14033997-14046963 GCF_002922805.2 Oryzias melastigma | reverse complement strand
AAGCTATTTCTCACTTACATCACAGTCCAGCTATACAGTAAGGGGAGGGGGGGTTAGTGGTGCATAGTGGCTAATTAGCAGGTGAGTTTGGGTCAAAGGTATGCGTCAAGGGCGGCGATGGTGCGTAGGGGCGGGCAGCAAGCGCGGCGTTGGTGCGTATGAGCGGGCGGCGAGGGAGAGGGCGGGCTGCGAGGGAGAGGGCGGAGAGGGCGGCGAGGGCGGGTAGCGGCGAGGGTGAGGGCGGGTAGCGACTGCGGGCCATCCAACGCCGCTTGCGGCTTTAATTCCCATTTTTTCTGGATCCACACCATGGAACAACATAAGTTGCTGTTGTTGGCTCTGTAGCTAGACAGACCTTGAGGAATAAACTTTTAAATGCCAAATCAACAATTCATGGTATTATAGAAATTAAAAACACAACATTTAAATTAAGGATTTTTTTTTTTTTTTTCAGAAATGACGTAATTTCTCCGCCTTTTTTGGTGTAGATCAGGGGTCGGCAAACTTTAACAGTAAAAGAACAATTTGGTCTCGTTTTCTACTGAACAAAACTTAGAAGGAGCCATATCTTTACCTTTTACCTTTAGTAGAGGCCAAATTAGCGAAATCTGGCTCGTTACTTAATTATTAGCTGAACTCCAAATTAGCATAAAATTTCTCAGTGAATTAAATCAATTAAAAATGTTAGCATGTTGCTAAAAGAAAAGCTAAACTCTAAATTGGCATTAAAACTCCAGTAGATAACAAACTAACCAAAAATTTTAGCATTTATTGCTAAAATATTACCTAAATTAGCATAGAAACTCATAAGCCAAAAAAGCTTGTTGTTTAATTACTAGCTGAACTCCAAAATCGCCTCAAATTCCTCAGTAAACTAAATTAGTCAAAAAATGTTAGCATGTTGCTAAAATAGAAGCTAAATTCTAAATTATCCCCAAAAAACTTCAATAGATAACAAATTAGCTGAAAACATCAGCTAAACTCCAAATTAGCGTAAAACCTCCATTAGACAAAAAACTAGCAAAAAAACGTTAGCATGTTGCTAAAATAGAAGCTAAACTCCAAATTAGCATAGAAACTCATTAGAGGCCACATTAGCCCAAAAAGCTAGCTTGTTGTTTAATTGCTAGCTGAACTCCAAAATCGCCTCAAATTCCTATGTAAACTAAATTAGTCAAAAACGTTAGCATGTTGCTAAAATAGAAGCTAAATTCTAAATTATCCCCAAAAAACATCAGGATTTTTTCTAAAACATTAGCTAAAGTCCAAATTAGGCTAAAACCTCCATTGGACAAAAAACTTGCAAAAAACATTAGCATGTTGCTAAAATAGAAGCTAAACTCTAATTTTTTTTTAAATGACTATTATTTTATCTTTCTTCAGCCAGAGAGCAGCCATGGAGAGATAAAAGAGTCGCTCAGGAGTCGCTAAAAATGATAGGAGCCCAAATCTGTCCCTTTTTGCTAAAGTTTGGAATCACCTCTGCTGTTTTTACAAAAAAATATGCATTTGCTGAATGAGGAGAAAGAAAAAACCTACTGAATCTGGAGGAAAAGGCCTCCAGTGTGAGGTAACCGGCATGATCCATATCCAGGGAGTCAAACACGTCCTCCAGCTCCTCTGCAGACAGAGGCACTTCTCTGTGGAGCCTCTGTTTGGACAAAAACATGACTTCAAAAAAAAAAAAAAAAAAAAAAGAAAACTAAATTCTATGCAGTAAAAACTGTGTTGCCTGTGAATGTGGCTCAAATAACAGATGCTTTACCCCTATAATGCGAGTCTCTTTGTTCTCTACTTAGTAACCCTCAATGCACGCAACAATGAAAGCATGAAGCTTGCAGGAATGCAGGTCATTAGTGAGGTTTCCACCAGTGCTGCTTCCTAGCGAGTTCTCAGTGGCTAAAAAGGAAACATTGCATCTTAACCACACAGCTAATTATATGTGAAATTGTCACACGACTAAAAATAAATTCCCTGAAAACATTTTAGTGGTGGCTCTGCCTGCCAGATTCTATTCATTTTTAATAGAATACTTGAGAAATATGACTACAAAAGTGGCATTTTCAATGTTAACTTAGGAAGTACTTAATTTGGGAAAAGTTATTTTGATCTAGTGTTTTGAACCATGGAGAACTAGTGTGTGAGCGCTTTACAGCATTCTCACAACAGTGATTCTCCAGCTCCTTAACGTATTAGAAACCCCGTTCAAACTTTAAAATGTTCAGCAACTACTGGGTTTTTATGCTAATTTGGAATTTAGCTTTTAATTTAGTAACATACAAGCTGTTTTGTCAAAATTAGACTTTTTAAAAACGTTTTTCAGGCTAATTTTGAGTTTGCCTAAAATGTTAGCATTATGCTAGCTGCTTTGTCAAAATTTGACTTTTCCCAAAAAAAAAAAAAAAAAGCTTTCTAGGCTGATTTTGAGTTTAATGTTTTAGCATTAGGCCTATGCTAGCTGTTTTGCCAAAATTAGATTTTTTTAAAACGTTTTTTTTTCAGGCTATTTTTGAGTTTGCCTAAAATGTTAGCATTATGCTAGCCGTTTTGTCAAAACTTGACTTAAAAAAAAAAGCTTTCAAGAATGATTTGGAGTTTAATGTTTTTGCATTATGCTAGCTGTTTTGTCAAAATTACACTTTTCTTCAAAAATGTTTTGGGCAAATCTAGAGTTTAGCTAAAAATTTAGTATAGTGCTAGCTAGTTTGTCAAAATTTGACTTAAAAAAATAGGCAAATTTAGAGTTTTGCTAAAATTTTAACATTATGCCATCTGTTTAGTCAAAATGAGACTTTTTAAAAAAGTTTTTTAGGCTAATTTGGAGTTTAGCTTATATTTTAGCATTACGGTAGCTGTTTTGTCAAAATTTTTCAGGCTAATTTTGAGTTTGCCTAAAATGTTAGCATTATGCTAGCTGTTTTGTCAAAATTTACCTTTTTAAAACATTTTTCAGGTGAATTTTAAGTTTACCTAAAATGTTAGCATTATGCTAGCTGTTTTCTCCAAATTTGACTTAAGAAAAACTTTCTAGGCTGATTTGGAGTTTAATGTTTTAGCATTATGCTAGCTTTTTCGTCAAAATTAGATTTTTAAAAATGTTTATCAGGTAAATTTAGTTTCGCTAAAATTTTGACATTATGCTAGCTAATTTGTCCAAATTTGACTTTAAAAAGTAGGCAAATTTAGAGTTTTGCTACAATTTTAATATTATGCTAGTTGTTTTGTCAAAATTAGACTTTTCAAAACGTTTTTCAGGAAAATTTTGAGTTTTGCTAATATCTTAGAATTATGGTGTTTTGTCAAGTATATACTTTT
The DNA here is from genome assembly GCF_002922805.2 of Oryzias melastigma. Classification (NCBI taxonomy): domain Eukaryota; kingdom Metazoa; phylum Chordata; class Actinopteri; order Beloniformes; family Adrianichthyidae; genus Oryzias; species Oryzias melastigma. The sequence goes on along the minus strand of NC_050534.1, from coordinate 14,043,648 downwards.
TCTTTAAATGTAGAAAAATTCTGAGTGTAGCTAATACTTTTTTATTATGGTAGCTGCTCTGGCAAAATCAGACATTTTTCCTTTTTTTTTTTTTTTTTGCCCATTTGGCATTTAGCGAATATATTGGCAAGCTTTCAGATTCAGCATTTTCAGCCATTAGCGCTGGCATCTTCAGCGGTCACATTCAGCTTACAGCATTCACACTTGAATTATTGCAGGTATCCTTATAAATCTATAGTTTCTTTTGGGCTTTAAAAGTTAATTTGACTGTTTTTGTTGTTTTTTTAGTTCATTTTAAGAAATTAATTAGAGTAAAAAAAATGTAAAATGGTAAATTTTAACAATAGTGTCCAGATTTGACCACATTCTCCTGTCATTTCTGACCCTCATATCCGAGCGGGTGAGGAATCCTTTTCCCTCCACGTCACACGTCTGGAAGAACTCCTTGGTTTTGGTCAGCAGGGCTGTGATCCCCGAGTCCGAGCCCCTCCTCTCTGCATCTCCCGCAGCACCCTCGTCTTCCTCCATTTTTGGCACACCTTCAGAAGGTAGGTTGCAGAGAGAGAATTCTCCCGATCGACCCTGAATGCAGCGCTTAAGGGCACTTTATAGTCGCCATACCAATTAATGAGAACGGTGATAAATTGGTTGAGTCAAGTCTCACTGAGGGTTCTGTATTGAGAGAAAAAACACAAAAATACTCAATTCTAACCATAGAATCAGCTATTTTAACCAATTATTAATACTTTTACACCAAACAGCTGTGACTACACAAACCATAGCATAACATATTACAGGACAAAGGCTCCTTCTTACAGTAGAAACTCACAAAAGTACCTAAAAACAGTGTCTAAAAGCAATGACTTGCAAAATAAAAGTCTGAACGGATGAAAATGAATGTTTTGTAACACCCGTTTAGACACTGCCTAAAAGCGATTTTAGTTCCTGCAGCTTTAAAAAATTAAATTTGACCTAAAGCAAACTAAAAAAAAGCTAAATAAGAGAGGTAAATGTAGAACTTAGAGGTAAAATAACTTTTTTATACTTTGTAAGTGTATGAAAACTACAAAAATACATATTTTCTCATGTTTTTTTTAAAATACATTTATAGGATTATCATATTTAGTACACAAATATTAATTTTAATTACATTTTTACCCAAGTATGACTTAAAAATTGTATATTTTATTTATTAATTGCATACAATTTGTACTTTTTTCCCCTCCCTTCACATTGAAACAATTCAACTTTGCCCAACCATGAATCAAGAAGTAAGAAATAAAAGTCATACCTTAGATTAAAAGCCAACATGCACAGCAGCATGAAGTCTCCGTCTGTATCAAGAGCATTTAGCACGTTCTGTTTAGGAAGTGTTGCCTCACAGACGTGTGCTCAAGTCATTCTGCAACCATGTGATGTCATGAGGAAGCGGCCGCAGGCTTTTTTAAGCTTGCACAGACACACACACAGAAACTCAACTCTGTTTGCTTAATTTGTTCAACAGCAGCACAATGATTGATTGAGGTCGCAGTGGTAATGTGCCACAAACATGTTTTATTTAACAATTCACAATAATGATGGAGATCTCTGCTCTAGAATAGAAATTCTCTCTCCAAAAAGGTTCTGCTAAATAATTCTGATTTATTATTCATTTTTAGATAAGAGTTCAGACCTTTAACCAAACATTTATTTCTTTGTTTACTTCAAAATAAAAGCATTATCAGTAAAAATGTGTGTATAGACAGAAGCTGCATATTGTAGCCAACAATGCCATCTTGTGGTGTAAAAATACTTTTTTTTGTTGTTGTTGCTACAAAATGATTCATTCTTTATAACAATATTATTTATATATTGCATTTGTGAGAACTTTTATTTTAAAATTTAAACACTTTGCTCATTTTTTTGTCATCATTTTTGCTTTCCTTGGATCTTCTGAAGTAAATAATCCATCTGCAGGTTGAGGTTCGGCTGTCCTTTCTTGGTCTTTTTGCTCAGAATTTGAAATGTTTCCATCTTTTTCTGCTTGTACCGCTTGATGGCTTCTTCTCTCTGCTGCTTGTTTTTGAGATATTCCTGGAATTTGGAGAAAAAAACACAACAGATGTGAAGGAAAAAAAAGACAGTTATCTTTTTTTTACCCAAAAGAAAGACAGTAATTACCTCTTTTTTCTTCTTTCGCTTTTCTTTGATTTTCTCGAATTCCTCCTTTGTCTTTTGGTAGGATGTCTTCTTCTGCAGTTTCTTCTTCATGCGGTTGCTCATTGGAAGGCTATAATAAAAAAAGAACCAGAGATGTTTATAAATCTCTTGCTTTTGGTTAATATCTAAAATTTCAGTTTGTCGATTCATCATTTTTTTACCATTAAATCCAGGACTACTTAACTTAGAATCACCTTACATTGAAAAAACAATGAAGAATATATATATATATTTAAATATAATTGAAAATAAATTCAGGCATGGAGGGGTTAAAATAATTAATATTAAATGTTAAGATAAGAATAGACTGTTATTTTACAAATGTTTTTTTAAATATATGAGTATTTGTATGCTTTATTTTAATTTTGCTTACAAAAAACATTATAAAATGTGCACAAATCCATGAAATTGGTAAAAAAATGTACTTAAATACAAACAACATGAAATTTGACAATGCTTTGCACTGTCTCATAAGATTTTTTTTTCTCATTTTTTAATAAAAATGTGTACATCTCAGTGCAACAATTCAAAAATTCTTCCAAATTCTAAGAGTTTGGTTCAGAAAACACCATTTTTTCTCATATGTGGATCAACCAAAAAGAGTTTAAAGAGCTGAAAGTTTCAGTCTTTAAACCAATTTAATTCACCCTGCTTCGTCTTACCTTTCTTTCCCAGCGTCTGCCGTTTCCTCCGGGGCCACAGGTGTGGAATCTGTCGGTTCAGAAACGACTTCATCCGCTTCGTTTTCATCCCTCGTCTCCTGCCCCTGCATTCTATGCTTAGTCCTGTTGACTCTGTTTTCCCAGGCTTCTTTTTTCAGCTTCTCCTCCTCTGCCATGTACAGATGCTTGAGGTGTTCCGGATATTCCTCCTTGTACAGCATTTTGGAATCAGGATTTCTCTTCTTCTCCTTCTTCAATAGTTTGTTGTATTCATATTTAACTTTCTGTTTTCTTTTCAGAGCAAATCCTTGACCTACAGAGAATAAATATAGGCTTAAAGAGTCAATAGATATAAATAGAAAACTTACAGATTAGTTGTAAAAAAAAAAAAAAAACATTAATATTAATTATCATGTTTCCTTAATAAAACTTATACAAGTATATGATTAAATTTTATAAAATTATATAAAACAAACAAACACAAACTCACCTTCTTTAACGCTGCCTTCAAATACTTTGTGCTGTGAAATCCATTTCCGGTTCTTTTTCACGCCAGCTGACGATTCTTTACCTTTTTTCCAATTTTTACTGTTTTTCGTAAAGTTTTTATTCGTCGTTTTTCGGTCTACCGGAGCCATTTCGACTAAGATTTCGCCACAACGGAGAAATGTTTGTATTCCTATTTTTTAAGCAGCATGCAGAGACTATAGCGTCGCTGGGTGATGACGTCAGCAGAGGCGAAGTAATCGAATCCGAAACAAGATTGATTTTTTAAAAATATGTCCCTTTTTTAATTGTTGTTTGTATGTCTGAGCTCTTAGAAATTATTAAAAATATTTTTTGGAGTAAAACCTCTAAAATATTAATATTAGATATTTTTAGACCTATTAAATTAAGTAAAACCGTTCTTAATCAGGAAATTCTATTGACTGTGAGGCAAAGTACACTTCTTTATATATATCGGACACTTTGAATTAAACTCAGAATAATTTCACTTTATTTTACGAAAAAATATAGGTAACATTTGTCCTAAAGGTGGTTAAAACAGTTAAAAACCACAACAGATATAATCGATAGATAGTAATTGTTCTCGATTGCTTTTGCCTTAGTGTGCATCACTAGCAGGAGACGTTTTACATGCCTGAGTTCCTCTTCCGCGCGTCTTAAAACATGAAATCCTCCTCCTGCAGCCTCGGAGACATTCGGCAGCGGATAGATGAAGTCGTGCAGTTTTTGTCTGTAACACTGCCTATCGCCAATGCTCACACTGTGGAGTTTTACACCCAAGATGTGTGGAAGCGGTTCATGGCGGTGTCACCGGAGGAGGTCCTGTCAGCCATTATGTCCAACGGCGACCAGCAGGGGGAGCCAGAGCGCAAAAGAATTGGTGAGTAAACCAACGTCAGATGAAGTTTTATTTTGAAATTCAGTTGAAGCTTTAAATATTGTTTGTTTAAAAAAATAATTATTATAATCTTTCAATTTAAATTCACATTTGATTTTTATTTAATTATTGTGTCACTTAATAAGAGAAAATAGGAATAAGTACAGTTTCGGAAATTGTGTTTTTTCTTTTATAATTTATAATTGGAATTTGTTAATTTCAAGAAAAAAACTAAAGGAAACAATCCAAAAAATATATATCATATATATATTTATATAGATATGTCAAATGACTAGATATTTAAATTTTAGGATGATTAGTTGTGATTTAATTGGATAATTTATAAATAAAAAGTTAAACAAGATACATTTCCATATTTGTACATTCATATACAATTATAAACTATGCCTTATTTTGACTCTCCATTTAAATCTATATATATTCATGTATATACGTACAGTGCATGAAACATTAAATATTTTTTGTCTAAGTTTAATTAATTGTGCGAAATTTAATGGAAGGAACCAAATTTATGCTTCAGTAAGGATTTTAAAGAGTTTAGAAATGCAAATATTTATTCAAAACATACCACTATTTTTTATTACCATTAAAAAAGGCAACCAAGTATATTATATATATATGTATATTTATCAGCAGCACAACTTTTTAAAATGTCATAAGACTTTTATTTTGAAAGCACCAAAAACTGTTTTTTTAAATAAACCTATGTCTTCATATATACATTGTAACTTTCTGCACTTTTACAGCCATTTTTGTGTTTTCTCTTAAACAGAACCGTCAGGGACCACGTTTGGGTTTTGCCCTCAATCAAACAAGGTGGTTGATATCCATGGATTTCTGCAGGCCGCTAAGGCCCACTCTCTCCCTGGACTTGAAGAAGTCTGCATGAGCAGATCTGAATTCCTGCTGGAGCTCAAAGGGTCCACTGTTCTACCTGAGATTGGTTGGTGGAAAAGGCTTTATCTCATGGGCAAATTAAGCTTTTAAAACATTAAAAGTAGAAAATTCAAACGTTGGTTTGTTATTTTAACAGTTACAGAGCTGGAACCAGATGAATTTATGAACTTTAAAAAATCTCATGAAGTCCAGTCCATGTCTGAGGTGGTGGCCCGACTGGCCCGGCACTCTGGAGTCAAACAGGTGAATTAAAAGTTTTTCACGCAAACAGAAGGAGAGTTTTCAAATGTGTTTTGTTTGTTTTAGGTGATAGATGTGGGCTCAGGGAAGGGCTACCTGAGCTCCTTCCTGTCTCTGCAGTACGGCCTTCAAGTTTACGGCATAGACTCGTCCAGCACCAACACCCACGGTGCTCAGGAGCGGAACAGGAAGCTGAAGAAGTTCTCCCGGGTCTACCAGAAACAGGCAAAAGCGGCGAGGACTCCAGGAAAAGCCGCAGCTCCGAGGGGGATTTCAAAAGTTGAACCTGGGCTGAAGGAAGATGAGGATGTTTTATGTGTCGATGCATCAAGAAATGAGGAAGAGCGGGTGCCAGTCGCCTCTTCATCCTCAGCAGCGGGGAGGCAGTCGGAGTGGAATCCAGATTCAGAGGAGCTCTTCCTCAGCGTCCTGTCAGCAGACGTGATGGAGCCCGCCTCCCCAAGAGTTCCCCCAAGTCAGCTGAGTGATGAAGAAAAGGAAAGGAGGAAGAGGGAAAACTTAGAGAGGAAGGCTCAGAGCAGAAGAGACGGCGCCAGCGACGTGTTTTCGCCGCTGACATCCTTTGTGACGGCAGAAACTGAGCTGCGGGAGCTCATCACCGAGCTGGAGGTGAGGTTAAGATGTCAGGTGAAGGTACCACAGCAGCTTCCCACAGCGCCTTCTAAAATTACAGCACAGCTTCGGCAGCTGGAAGTTGAATTATTGAAGGGGGGGTGGTGGGTTTGGATGCCAAATCTGCACCGCGTCATCATCAATAAATTCTATCATCTATCTTCCGCCTTCCACCTTTCCTCCGTTCTCCTCTTTCTCTGCGGGATCCCTCCATATTCCAGGACGCGGTCATGGTCGGCCTGCACACATGTGGAAACTTGGCTCCCAGCACGCTGAGGATGTTTGTGGCTAAACCAGAGCTGGCCTCAGTCTGCAGCGTGGGCTGCTGCTATCACCTGCTGTCTGAGGAGTTTGACCCTGCTGGACCAGGTTTAGACACACACACATCCACATTTATTCACAGATTCAGTTACCACTATGATACAGATCAACAAAAACCTTAAACTAAATAATTAAATAAATTATTAGTTTGAAGTATTTAACACTTTAGCAACTAAGAAATATTAATATGCAGCTAAATTGTTGACTCTGTCTCTCTCTCTATACAGTATATATATATATATATATATAATTAAATGTGATATATATATATATTTTATATACGTTATACATATATATATACACACACACACACATATATATATATATATATACATATATATAAATGTATATATATATATGTATGTATGCATAAAGTATATATATATATGTATATATATACAGAAATTATATATATATACGTATGTATATATATATATACACATTTATACATACATACGAGATATACATTATATATCTCTCTATATATATACAATTAAATGCGATATATATATGTGTATGTATGCATGCATAACGTATATATAATATATATATATATATATATGTGTGTGTATGCATAACATATATGTATATAGAAATTATATATATACGTATGTATGTATATATATACACATTTATACATACATACGTATATATATATATATATATATATATATATATAGGCAAAAAAATTTAATGCATTTAGCAGGCAGGTTGCTTAAAATCCGTGTCTGGTGTAAACTGGTGTGAAGCAGATTCCCCGCGCATTCCACTACGCTGCGCTTCAGCGTGGTGTGAGCCTGGCGTGACAGGAAAAAATGTAAAAAAATTTAAAGAAAAATACATTTTAAGATCTCATAACATAAGTTCAAATTATCAATGAAAACATTTTATGTAAATTTTTTACTTAAGAGAAAAAAGTAAATAATCAAAAAAAAAATAGAAAAAGGAAAAAAAAGCACTAAAAACACAAAAAAAGGTCTAAAAAATGAAACTACAATACAGGAAAAAAACTTTTCAACAATTTCAAAGCCTTTCATAAAAAAACAGTTATCAAAGAATTTCATTTTCTAAAGTTTCAATTTATTGTCCTATATCTCAGTGTGTGAAATTTGTTCTCTGCATTTGACCCATCCCCCTGGGGGAGGGGTGAGCTACAGACACAGTTGCGTCGGTAACCGTTTGGTGGTTTAACCCCCCAATCCAACCTCTTAATGTTAATTGTAAAGCAGGGAGGGACTAGCCTTGTTTCCACTGAGTGGTATGGGTATAACTCGGCCGTGGATTTGAACTCACAACCTTCCAGTCTCAGGACGGACGCTCTACCACAAGAACACAGAGTTGTAAAATTACATAACAAAACAAATACTTTACAACCCATCAAACCATAGGTTTGTTGAAGTATTTATGTACTTCAGAGCCTCCATATGATTATATTAAAGCTGAACTATTGTATAAAGAAACCACCTCAATGTATTCTTAACAGGAAACAAGTCAGATATTCCACTGGTATTGAGTGACTTGGCGGAGTTATCGACCTGGAGATGGAGCTGAGCTCACGGTCCGACTGTTGGAGTCATTAGAGTGGATTTACGGATTTGAGGAGGCGGTTTTAGGCTCACAAAAAAGAGATTTTTTAAAAAGAAAAAAAGTTTTTACGATGGAAAGGAATCGGTCGTTAGCGAGTCTGCTGCCGTGTTTCATCTTCACCGGAGCCTTCCACTCTGAGGAAGCTTCCCGCCATCCCAGTCTGATATCATCCCCCGCTTCACGTGTTCCCCTGCACTCCACAGTTTATAAGGTATGAAATTGTCTACATGTGTCCTCATGCTGTGATGGAAGCCTCCGCGTATCTGCAGTCGACGCAGCGTGGCGTCATCTCTCGTTAACGCCGTTGCCGCGTCGTCAGAGTATGGCAAGCCGATTCATCATTTAATAGATATCCTTGATATCAGGCTGTTTTAAGCCCAACTAGTAATGTCAAAAGCGCAACTAGTTCCCTAGTGGAATATGTTTTGGCTTACTAGTTAACTAGTGATGTCTAGAAATGTGCACTAGTTTACTAGTGGACCATATTTTTGCTTACTAGTTAACTAGTGACGCTGTCAAAAGGCCACTAGTGAACTAGTCACATGTAAATGTCCTACAAGTTCACTAGTAAGGCTCCTGTAAATCTCACTAGTTAACTAGTGCGACCAAAATATCGAACTAGTTAACTAGTGACATGCAAAATGTGAACTAGTTGACTAGTGCGAGGTATTTAAGTCTTACTAGTTAACTAGTGATGGCCAAAAATGTCACTAGTGCAATGCAAAAACCCCACTAGTTAACTAGTAAGCCAAAACATGTTCCACTAGTGAACTAGTTGTGCTTTTGGCATTACTAGTTGGGCTTGAAACAGCCTGATATCAAGGGTATCTATTTAATGATGAATCGGCTTGCCATATAAGAGCTCGTCTCCGCGTCAGCCAGGAGAGAAAAATGAAATCACGACAGCTCATTGAAAACTGCTGTCCACGCCTGTTCTTTAAGCCTGCTCTGCTCACACACACGCACGCGCGCACGTGCAGCAGTGTTGCAGTGCAGTCTGGGCTGCCGGCCAGCTCCTGTGGTGGCCTGCTTCCCCCCATAAGAAAGAATCAAGGAGCTGAAAAGCTTCATTATAGAAGCCACTTTCTGTTTATACAGCCTGATCCTTTGGAAACGGCACAATCCCTTAAGTGCTTTAACCACGCCTTTTAACTCATGTGGGACCGGGATGTTACACTTATGCTATTGACTCACAACGACTCCAAACAGACCTCTGAGCTGATCTGAAGCAACTTTGGTTTTGTGGAGTCACAATATCTAATGTGGCAAATCTTTCAGAATTTGTACACATTTGCTTAGAAAAATACATGAATAATCTAACACACACACACACACATATATATATATATATATATATATGTGTGTTAAGCTTAAATCGATTCAATTTGATTAATCAGTTTTATTAACCCAGCCCTACCCAATCCAATCATCTATTGATCTAGTTTCAAAGCATTCCCAGTGGAATTTTAAGCATGATCTTGCCGGTTTTTTTTGCCAAAGAAAGAGAAACCTTGTTTTCTAGGACATAGATTCTGTTCATAGTTCATCGGGACCATTGGCGCGGAGCAACCCCCCCCCCCCCAATCCCTTTCCTATTGCTGAGAGCTCTCTCTCTAGGAGTTGAGTCATGACAACTGGACTCAGAATCTTCTTCCATATATCCAACTGGCTTAGTCTGTGTGAGTGGTGTAGGGTTAAGTCCACGTT
>NC_050534.1:13993196-14032799 GCF_002922805.2 Oryzias melastigma | reverse complement strand
TTGAATCATTCAGGTGCACCCCCTGGCTCAACCACTGCTTTACGTTGTTAATGTACCCCGTTAAAACATTTTGTGAACTATTTTTTTCCTCAAATTGAGGGACACGTATATCTGCAGATCATCTGCGTAACAAGAGACATCATTCCATGCAATGACAGAACCAAGTGGCAACAGATATAAAGAATTAAGAGGAGGACCAAGGATAGAACCTTGTGGTACCCCATAGACACAGCCTTACCAGTCTAAATAGAAAAACTTCTCCCTGTTAAATAGGACTTAAACCTGTCAGGAGGAGCACCACGAATGCCAACGGGATGTTCTAGTCGAGACAGGCGGACTGTATAATCCACCTTGTCATTGTGCGCCTTTAGCAGAGCAGACTCCATTCAAAAACCTGATTCAAACTTCTCAAAAATAGACTTGTGTTCTAAAAAGGACTCCTCTTTTTGTTTAAACTCTCTCCCACTAGCTTAAAGCCTCTCAAAATATTGGAGACATACAGAAGATAGCTCGGACTAGGAAAATGAAGATGGATGTAGTTGTCTACAAGTGGATGCAGGGAGTTTGTCACCTGGCCAGTGTATAATCTGCATCACAAATACACTTTTTCAAACGACATTTCTTCATCTGTTCCTGATTCATCACAATTTGAATAAAAAAATACTCAGAAATGTCATTTTTAACCTTAATTTTCTTTATATGTCCTCAAGAACGTGTTAAAACACAATTTTCTATCAAAGTTTGCTTTTAAATCATCTGATGACAGCATCCGAGGGAAGTTAAAATAGATTCAGCTTCAACTTTCTTTAAGAAAAAGTTGATAAAGTTGGCGTTACATTAATCACTCTTGAGTTTCCTCTGAAGTTACATAATAAAAAACACAATTTTTGGTCAAAATGCCACTTCTTTGATCCTGCTTGGAACATTTTTTTAACCCCTTGACACCTGAATTTATTTCAGTCTATACTTAAAAAAAAAAAACTTGCATTTTTGCTTTCAACTAGATGCTAAATTGCTGCAATCTTGGAGCCATAGTGGCTTGATGATTATGTGCATCAACAGGTGTCAAGTGGTTAACACTTTTATAATGCAGGTGTGCAGTTTACATACCTAGTTTACCATTTTCCCATCATTTTTTAAAAGTTTTATCCAATTCAAAACTCGCTGAGCATCGCCTTTAAAAATATATATATATGATTTTATGCTTAAATTTGCATTTCTAAAAGCTGAACAAGCTTTTCAACTGAAACAAATCCAGGAGAAGCCAGCATTTTTAGGCTTATAAAATGGTCATAAATTACGTCTAAAATTTGGTTTTATGGTTTCTGAGTTAGTTATAAAAAATAAAATCTAGGTCTGGATCTTTGATCACTCACTCTGGCCAAATTTAGCTGCTTATTTTCAGATTTCTGCTACAAATGTACATTTATTTCTGTGTGTATATTGGCTGCACTTGTCAGGATTACTCTGGATGACGCAGATGCAGGTCAAAAATACTTTAACGGGAGCCGTTTCAATGGTTTGACTGAGGTCATCTTTGCACGCTCCCTCACAGAGTGTTTGGACAGATCGTGCGGTTTCCCTCTGAGTCAGTACCTCCGTGACCGGTCCTGCTTCTGCGGCAGAAATGCCAGGATGTCAGCATGTTTGGTGGGTCTGATTTTTATTTATTTATTTATTTCTTGTATTTGCACCTGACTTTCCTGTTAACACATATTTTTATGGTTTTTTCCACACACCAACAGGCTTTGGAAAGAGTTTCTCTTGGCCAGGGGGTGAGTGATTCATGCATTTGAATCCGCAGTTCATCTTATTAGCTCATTTTGACCAACAGTGGCAAATTCATGACTACGCTACCAGCAGATCTTCCCAATCAGCTCCTACAGTTTTTTATTTAGTCAGATTATCAAGCCATTCATTCTGATTTAGCTTTATTTGAAATCTAGAGCTCAGCCAGAGTCGACACATGATACCGGAACTGCCATTAATAAGGAATGTTTATAAATATTAATGTAATCATGGAGAGATGGATTACCTGCTGGAACGGAGGTCTGAACCCCAAAACAAGCCTGATTGCCCGCGAGTGTTGTGTTAAGCCTGAAAAGTGTCAGATGTGTTCATCAGCCGTTTCCACACATGTTGGATGAATGGAAGAATCTGTTCCTGTGAGTCAGACACACTTTTTTCTTCCCTTTTTTTTCTCCAGATTCAGATGGAGTCTCTGTTCTACAGAGCAGTCCTTCATGTCATTCTGAGAGACCACTACAGCTCCTTTAAAAGGTAATTTTCCTGAATTTTTGTCCAAGCTTGGTTGGGTTTGTGAAGGTAAAAAAAGACCAAGACAGGTGATGTGTTTTTATTGCAACACAATAGATTTGTTGGCAAAATTTTGGAACCAGAACACAAGTTCCTACAACTGTTTTCGAGTCTACGTACAAAAATCTTTGGAAATGCACGTTTCGGGGTGTCACGTCAAAATTCTCGCGTTCAGACGTAGTTAAGCAGGTTTCTACGACTTTTTAGGCTCTAATACAAAAGTTTTTGGAAATGCTCATACTTGTGCTTTTCGGGCATCTGCTTTTAAAACTGTTAAGCTCTCGCTCAGATATGCAAGGGAAATCGTGTATGTGCACATTCAAAATTCTCGCGTTCACACGTAGCTATAGTAGTTTCTACGGCTGTTTTTTGGGCTTTATGTACAAAAGTCTTTGGAAATGCTGGTATTTGTGCTTTTTGTGGGATCTGCATTCAAAACGGTTAAGTTCTTGCTTAGATATGAAAGTTACTACCACCGTTTTTGTCTTTGAAAATCGTGTATATGTGGGTCCAAAGCTCTCGTTTTTACGCATAGCTATGGAAGTTTCTACGACCGTTTTTTGGTTTCTATGTACTAAAGCCATTGGAAATGGTGGTATTTGTGCTTTTTGTGGGATCCACATTTAAAACGTTTAAGTTCTTGCTTAGATATGGAAGTTCCTACGACCGTTTTTGTTCTTTGGAAATCGTGTAAATGGGTGTTCAAAATTCTCGCGTAGCTATGGAAGTTTCTATGACTGTTTTTTTGGGCTCTAATAAAAAAGTCTTTGGAAATGCTCATATTTGTGCTTTTTTCTGAGATCTACATTCAAAACTGTTAAGTTCTCGCTTAGTTTTGCTATTTCTACGACCATTCTTGTCTTTGGAAATGTTGCATATGCGCATTCAAACCCCCGCGTTCACACGTATCTTTGGAAGTTTCTACAACTGTTTTTGGGCTCTAATAAAAAAGTCTTTGGAAATGCTTGTATTTGTGGTTTTTCGGGATCCGCATTCTAAACCGTTAAGCTCTCGGTTAGATATGCAAGTTTCTACAACCGTTTTTGTCTTTGGAAATCATGTATATGCGCATTCAAAACTCTCGTGTTCACCTGTAGCTATGGAAGTTTCTACAACCGTTTTTTGGTCTCTATGTACAAAAGTCGTAGGAAATGCTTGTATATATGCGTTTTAGGGTTTCGGGTTCAAAACTCTCGCAGTCCCGTGTAATTATGAAAATTTTAATGACCATTTTTTTGGTGGCTCGACCAGAAGTCATTGGAAATGTACGTATATGTGCGTTTTGGGGTTTAATATTCAAACCTCTCGCGTTCATATGTAGCTACACAAGTTTCTACGACCGTTTTCAGGCTGTACGTACACAAATCTTCGCAAATACAGGTCTATGTGTGTTTTAGGGTTCCGCTTTCAAAACGTTCACGCTAACATATGTAGTTATGACCAATTTCAGGCTCTACGTACAAAACTCAAAAGAAATGTATGAAACTAACTCTTCATATATTGGAATAGAGCTGAAAAGATTTGTAAAATTTGCACCACTATTATATTTTGCACTAAGCCTCTTCCAGCTGTAGGTGGCAGACATGCGCTAGTAAACAGTAGAAGAAGAAGACGCCCCTCCCTGCTTGTCCAGTGTGAACACCTTTGCTAAATGTGTTCAAGAATGGGTTCTCAGAAACACTAAACACACCCCAGTGTGTGCAGCTTAAGACACAGCTATGGCGAAGTGGAAATTCATATTCATAAAAATTAAATCTATCATTATTATATTGTTAAACATGTTAATTTATTTTTTTTATTGTTTTTTTAATTGTTTTTAGTTTGTGTACATTATATTTTTAGATTAGTTTTGGGACTATAGGGGCTCCATACTTTTTAAGTAAATGACAAACTATGAGTTAATACAAATTGTTCCTTGCAATTGTATTCTTGAACAAATTTAGTATTTCTTTCTTTTAACATTTCTTAGACCGTTTTAAAAGAAAATTTTAATCAAATGTAAAATAAATCAATGTTAGTTTTTTGAATGCAGCCCTGCAGTTCATACGACAGTGAACTATCAGTAGATGAATTGATGAATACATTCGGCTGACCCCAGTTTGTTTCTTAGAATGTTAAATATAATTATAATTAATAAAATGTACTAAGACATTCTTGTCCCATGACTTTTAATTTGATAAAAAATTTCCCCCAAACGGACTTTGAGCTTCTTTTGTGAAGATATTATTTTGCTATACGGTATAGTAACAGTAATTATAATAATACTAGAACATGAAAGTTTAATTTCCTGCACACAAAGTGAGAAATTGTTTTAATTCTCAGTGAGAGGCGAGTGGGAAATGTTTACTCGAAGGCTAAATCGTTTCTGGACTACGTCCGTCGAGCTCTGCGCAAACTGGAACTGGATGACTCGGAGGTCAGGAGCAGATTCTTGCTTTAAAAAACAAAAAACTTTGAAATATCAATAAATCCACCTTTTCTTTTGGTCTGAATCAGCTGTCAGACGACGACATTCAGGGTTACCACGACAGATACAAACCGCGTATGGCGGAGATGCACGCCTTTAACATGGTGAGTCCTGTTTTTCAGAGTTATTTTCACACATTTGACACATCCTGTCAAGCCTTCATGAAGAATATTTCCGTCCTGCAAAATGTCAGCAACTTACAGAGCATTAAGTGAGATTGCTGTACTCTGTTGGGAAGTAATGTGAGAATTGCTGGTGTAGAACGAGATGAAAAGCAGCCTCTGGTTGCTTTTCAGGCCAATAATTGGGCTGTCAGGCAGGATTTTGTTTCTCTTTCTTGACTTAATCCAGTTAAATGTTTTTGGAGGATTGCTTCTGGGTGATTTTTTTTTTGTTCTCTAAAAAAAATGCAGAAAATTTTGGATCGCTATGATATCAAATTTTCAAGTTTCTTTGAATAAATATGATTATTTTTTAATTTTTGTTCTCTGTGCAGCTGAAGGTGACACTTGCTCCCTGTATTGAAGGACTGATTCTCCTTGATCGCCTTTGCTACTTGAAAGAACAGGTAAAGTTGGGATAAAGTCACATGTTCTCCGCATTTGACCCATCTCGTGGGGGAGGGGTGAGCTGCAGACACAGCTGCGCTCTGGAACCATTTGGCGGTTTCAACCCCCGATCCAACCTCTTAATGCTGAGGGTCAAGCAAAGAATCCCATTTTTAGAATGTTTGGTATGACTCAGCCTGGATTTGAACTGATGACCTTCCAGTTTCTGGGCGGACGCTCTACCACAAGGCCACTAATGAGTGAAATTAGTAAAATAAAGTTTTTTTTTTATATCAAAGTGATTTTTTTATGGAAAGAATGTCACAGAATACGAGCAATGGAGATTTTTTTTCAATTCGCATGGTGGTGGGTTGATTATTATATGGGTCTTTGTAGTTACTGGCACAAAAATGTTTAAATTTAAAGGAAACTTGTACTAAAAATGAAAAATAAGGTAAAAAACTGTATTTTATCTAATTTTTTAGGAAAAAAATGTCACATAATACAAGCAATGGAGATTTTGTTTGCAATTCGCATGGCGGTGGGTTGATTATTATATGGGTCTTTGTAGTTACTGGCACAAAAATGTTTAAATTTAAAAGGAAACTTGTGCTCAAAAAAAAAAAAAAAAAACAGTTTCCAGATTTCTCCTCTAAGCAGGTTTCAGCTCAGCTCTCCAGATCGATTCGTACATCTGTTTAGCTTAGATCCGACTTTTCCCACCCAGACGATTAAAGCAAACACACAGAAACGTCAGCTGAAATCGGCTCCTCTGACACTAACGCACGTGTTGCGTAAATTGAACCCAGCCTGCAGCTTATTGTCCAAACACTTTGAAGTTACTATTACATGTGGTTCCATGTCAGACGGACTTCCTTATAAGCGTCCTGGGGAAAAGATTTCTGTTCACTTCCATGAGGAAGCGGAGGAAAAAAAAGTGTTGGATGTATGCTAACGATGCTCAGACTTAACCATAAGCTGCAGAACTAAAAAGCTGATACTGTCTGCAGTTAAAAGTCAAAATAAAAAGGACAAATTAGCATATTTTCTTTTATTTTAAACTATAATGTGTTGATTTTTTTGCAGGAAGATGTAACATTTTCTGCCCTGGTGCAACTCTTCGACCCTCTGCTGTCACCAAGATGCTACGCGGTTATCGGAGTCAAGACTTCCACGAAGAGAAAAACAAGCTGCTGATTGTAGAGAGGCTGTACGACCATGAAAAATGAATTTAAAAGCAGTCATTTTATTATTATTTAGTTATATCCTTCATTTTTTTTAAAGATTCATATTTTACACTATTAAATATTTTATCATCTTGTTGCTTTTTCATTTATTTTATTGACTTTTGTGTCTTGATTAAGAAAATTTAATTTCAGTTTTTAATTGAAAAAACACATTGAAAAAATGTTTACCTGTTTAGTTAATATCTATTGCATTTTTTTTTTTTTTTTTTGGTCTTTGTGAATGAATCTAAGGAAAACCCCATTTTAAGGAGCATTCGGGGAAGCTGCGGCATTGTGGGATTTACAGACTTAGATTCTCTCGGCACATCTGGAAATCTCATTTTTAGCTTGTGCAGAGAAGAAAGAAAAAAAAGGTTCATTTTTTCTAATATCCTCTACAACTTTGTTTATTGTTCTTCTGAAAGAGAAAAAGTTGAATTTTTTAGGTGTTTTGTGATTAAATTATGATTATATTAAGCAGAAACTTTAATTTTTAAAATCAATTTAATGTAAATTACGTTAATTTATTTAAATCTAAAAAGTATATTTTCACAAAGCATTTTAATTTATTAATAATATTCAAGCTTTATCTTTTTTTCTAATGTTTAAAAAAAATATTGAAATTATTATTTGGACTTTTTTTTTTACAACAATGTAAGATTTTCATAAAAAATAAATAAAACTACATTTTTCAGTTTCAAATTAAAAAGTAATTTTCATTCTAGGAATCTCAACAACAACAACAAAATTAGCAATTACACTGTATGCAAATAAATACAAACCAACCAACTCCCATGATAAGTCATTCAAAAACAGCAGATACAGTCAATTTTCTGCACTAGCGCTCATCATCATCAATCAAAG
The DNA here is from genome assembly GCF_002922805.2 of Oryzias melastigma. NCBI lineage: Eukaryota > Metazoa > Chordata > Actinopteri > Beloniformes > Adrianichthyidae > Oryzias > Oryzias melastigma. The sequence goes on along the minus strand of NC_050534.1, from coordinate 14,025,378 downwards.
GAGACGTCGGCGTCTAATTCAGGACATGGAGCAGCGAGCTGCTACGTGGGCCATTTTGGGCTTCTAATCGACCCCACAAATGTGATGCTCCAGATACTCAACCCACTCAAAGGTCGGTCGGTTTTAAAGCTTTTCTAAGCAGCCAAACTGTTTTCAGCTGTGCTAACATGATCACACAGGTGTTTTCTAATCATCTGTTAGCCTTGTGACACAATGAGCAAACACATCGTTCTGTTAGAGAGATACTTGCTGGAAACGGGCCTCAAGTCAACTATGTACATAATGCACCAACTAGACACTTGCAGCTAGAATACTCATTATTTACCACGTTAATAAGTGTATTTCTGATTGGTTTAGGAAAAAAAAGGAACATTTCTTAGTGAGTCCAAACTTAATCCAAACCAGGGGTGGCCATATCGATACTGATAGTATCGATACTAGATGATGATACTGATACTTTTGTATTAGTTTTCTCTTCAATGAGTTCACTAAATTGTTTGGATTTACTTACGGAGTTCATGCGAACGCAGCGTCTAGCCGTGTTGCCAGATTGGGCAAAGAAAAAGCCCAATTTGAGTAAAAACCTGGCCAATCTGGCAACACTGGCTGTTGCCAGATTGATCCACCTGGATCAAGCTTCTCCCAAAAAAGTTGTTTTATTATTTTTCAAAAGCACAATAAAAGAAAGTTTATGAGAAAAAAAAAAGAAAAATAGAATTCCAGGGAAAATGAAAAGTAGACAGCGGTGCTCTTGATATTTATCTTGATTTTTTTCGTATTTTCATTCAAAAACATGTTGATTAATTTGTTGAAAAATTTTAATCTTGTTGTTTTGATTAAATTATACCAAAAACTGTCATTCTATATTGTAAAAACAGTTTGTTAAACATTTTTGGGGGTTTCTACAGCTAAATAAATCACATTAATCCAGATAAAATTTTCAATTTAACATCTAGTGTGTGAATATAAAATGGAAAAATGACTAAATAAAGGTAGTGTCGCATAGGAGAGGTTGTGCTGATTAAAACGATGCCAAATAAGCAAATTGAAAATACAGAAGTAAATTCAAAAGTTGACAAAAGCTGATTATTGAACCCAAAGGTTCCAAAAGGCTAAAAATAAATGTTCTAAATGTACAATTTTTGCGTGTGATTTCATATTATGATTATTTTCAGATAGTAATGGCAAATACTGTAAAAAAAAAAAAAAATCATGTTGATTAATTGCGATTAATTTCTTCCAGATTTGCGATTAATTAGTTGATTTATTTTAAAATCGATTCCCAGCCGCAACTTTTTCATAAATTTTATTATTGCTCACTGCGATGCGGGTATTCACATTTGCACTAATTACTGTTTTCTCATTATTGTAATAGTATTGTGCCCTAATTAATAAACATGTTCTATATTTGATGTATATTTAGCACAGATTGCTGTAATTAGCTAATAAACATTTATTTTTGCCGAAAGTCTAAGTCTTGTGTTTTATTGTACATTTAATTAGAAAAAAGGTGTTTTCAAAATAATTCTGTAATACAGTATTTAAAGAAAAAAGTATCAATAATGGTGATACACACCCAGAAATCACTTCATTTTTGAAGAATCTACTAATAACTGCATTTTTTTTCAGTCTCTGAACTAGACCACCTGAGAGAAAATCCCAAACACACTATTCTCTCTTCACATTACCTATTTTTTCCTCATCCACTTCCTGCACATCTGCAGCTCACACGTTACTCTGCAGCCCTTGTGATTTATGTCAGTAAAGACAGATGATGTCACTTTCAGCTAAATCTGGGTCATCCTTGGAAGCCTCACTGTCCAAACTGTACCGCCACGAATACTTCAGCGTTATGAATGAAGCTTGTTTGGGCCTTAAACACTGCCGGCCTTTGTTTTGCCTGAGTGAATCATGCCTCCTGTTAACGGCCCCATCCTCCAGGCTTGCACGCATGCATGTATATATAAACACTCGTCCTGTCACAGCCTCATGGAAAAATGGCGGAAGGCCGCCGCCGTTGTGAAGTGGCCGGAGAGGTCAGCTCCAATTTCCTGACTTTAGTTCACAGAGCACAGGAAAAGGGCACTCAGGGGTGTGGATGTGGGCTCCCAGACGCAAATAGCTTGAAGACGGCGACTTTTCACTGTGGAATTGGAGGGGAAGTGAGGGGAGAGTGTCAACACTTTGACTTTTAGCTTTGATCACAGTTTCTCACGGTGGTGTTTAAAGAAAAGCTCACCAACTCTTCCAAATGATTAGAAATCCCTTTTCTAAAAATGTATAAATCTTTACTATTTGTATCATATTTGATTCATGAATTTCTGAGACCTCTGTTCCAGTAGAGGGACCCAAACTTTCCTTAAAACCCCGTTGGATACAACTTGATCCATGTTTTCTGTCCTGTAGTTCATTTTCCTTCCACTAGAGGCAGTAGAAGGGACTTTCCTGCTCATTTCAAAATGGCCGCCTCCATGAACACTTTTGGCGGGAAAAAGTTTAGCAAATTTTTACAATTTAATGGTGAGAATAACTTGTATCCTGTTGTTCATTTATTTTTAGATTACTACTTTCTATTAAAAGAACTAAAAATTAGGTGATAATTAATTCGTTACAATCCACAACATGTTAAAAATGTGTGGATCACATTTGAGATAGAGGGTAAATAATGTGATTCCCCCTTTACCTCACATGTATAAAGTCAAGGCCTTGGGGCCGGATCCGGCCCTCGATATTGTCATTAATGGCCCGATGTTATATTGCACTCATTTCTAACTCCCGTAATTTTAAAAAATATATATTTTTATGGAAAGTAAAATTTTCAAAGTTATATTAGCTTTAAGATGATTTACTCTGGAAAAATATTCCTGCCTTTTTATTATTCATAATTATGTTAAAAAGTTACGGCTTTAAAGTTTTATAAAAATTTGCATTATGCTAGCTTTTTTGAATATTTTTGTATTTACTAAAATTTCTATGCTATTTTGAAGTTTAGCTAATATTTCAGCTACATGCTAGCCGTTTTGGTTAATTTAGGCTTCTAAAAACATTTTTTGGCTGTTTTGGTTTTAAGCTAACATTTACATGCTAGCTGTTTTCGCTAATTTAGGCTTTTTTTAGGTTTTTTAGCCTGTTTTGGTTTTAAGCTAATATTTACATGCTAGCTGTTTTGGCTAATTTAGGCTTTTTTCTTTGTTTTTTTAGCCTGTTTTGAAGTTAAGCTAATATTTACATGCCAGCTGTTTTGGCTAATTTTGGCTTTTTAAAGGTTTTTAGGCTATTTGAGAGTTAGGCTAATATTTACACGCTGTTTTTTGGCTAACTTAGACTTTTTTTATTTTTTTAGGTTATTTTGAATTTTAGCAATTGTTTCTGCTACCTACTAGCTGTTTTGACTAACCTAAGTTTTTTTGTTTATTGTTTTTTTTAATTATTATTTTTTTTTTAGTTTTTTAGGCTAAATTGGCATTTAGCTAATATTTTACCTGAATATCAACTTCAGCGTTTTTAGCTATCAATTTCAGCATCTTCAGCGGCCAAATTCAGCTTAAAGCATTCCCACGAGCATTATCGCAGGTAATACTACATATCTAGTTCATAATTGTCAAAAAGTTATGGTTTTAAAGTTTAAAAAATTTAGTTTTAGAGTGTTCAATAATTGTTTATCCTGTTCGACACGTGTGTTTTGGATTTTGGCCCCTTGTGTGATTGAGATTGACACTCCTGCTTTACCTGAACACAAATGTCAATATTTTTGTTTCTTAAACTAACACAAATTTTTTAAGTTTTTATTTTATTTTATATATTTATTTAGTCAGTTCTTTGCTTTACAGGGTTAAGAGTGAAAAAAAGCTTCGGTGAAGTGAAATAATTAAAGGATACAGTCTGGAGGGGAAGTGTTTTATCAGAGATAAACACAAGCTGGGAATGAGGAAAAGGAGCGGGAGACAAGCTACTTTAAGTGATCATCTGTAAAATGTCAGGAGGAAGCTGGAGAGCAACCTTTCTAAAGGTCTCTGCTCTCAATACGTCTTTCCTCAGCTGTTACTCAAACATTAAAAGAACACCGCTGGAAAACAGAAGTCCAAAATCAAATTCTACATCCATTAAAGAGGCAAATTTCAGGTTTTTGGAGGAAGAATGTTCTGGATTCATCTGTAAAAGCCATTTTCTGTCATTGATAGTGAGACGTGATGGTGCAGGCTGTTTAATGGATGTGACAGAAGGAAAGTTAAGTGGAACACGGACGAAGGTCACCAAGCAGAAAACCTTCACAGGATTTCCTTCCTTCTCTCCTTTTTTGGGGGGAACACAAGGAAGAGAAATTTCCACCACAAAACTTTTTTCTTCTTCAAGCTGATTTTCTTTATTTAAATCATTCTTCAATCATCTTTCCTATATTCATTTATGATAAATTCTTTCAAAATTATTTTCTTTACCTAAATCTATTTTTTTGTTTATAGTATGATTTCTTAACATTTAAATGTCACTATTACATATTGCTACCTGACTGTTTTACTATTAAATATTTAAAGATTTTAAGCTGTGATAAATACTTTCAAAATAAAGTTAATTGCCTAATTAGACCCCTGAGACACGTTTTTTTCTGCTGTTTGATTTCTTAATGCTTCACTTTGCTTACATTCTTACCTGTTCATTTTTCTATTATAAAAAACTTTGGTATTTTTATCCATAAAAAATCTTTCATAATAAAGTCTAACTGCATCCAATTTCTTTTTCAAATATCTTTTTTTTTTAATCTTTTGTATGATTTCTCCATATTACATTTTTGCTATGTACATTTTTACCTGTGAGTTCTACATTTTTAAAACATTTTGTAATTTTAATCTGTGAAATCATTTTTAAAATAAAGTTGCACCCCATTTCTTTATATATATATATTATCTTTTATTTTTAACTGTTGATTTGTTTCTAAATAATTTTTTTGATTCACTTGGATTCTAATATTTGATGAATTCTTCCAAAATAAAGTTTACTTATCCAACTTCACCAAATTTTTACTGAGATTTTTTTATTGTTGTTTGATTTTTTAATATTTCAGTTTTTTATTTACATTTTTACCTGCTATTTTACTAATATGAATCTATGAAAAAAAATAAAGTTTACTTACCTTATTACAGCCTATATGTTTGCATTTGTTTTTAATATATATTTCCATTTTACTATTTACATATTTTACTTTTATGAAGCACTTTGTGTTATCATTCTGTGAAATAAAATTTCAAAATAAAGTTTACTTTCCTAATTGTACCCTTTTTGTTGATTAATTGTATGGATGATTTTAAAGTTTTTTCCTCTGGCTTTACAGGCTACATGTTATTATGGATTACGATTTTTGACCTTTTTTAAAAGTTTTTTTTTGTTTTTTACCGTTCATAAATGTATTTTCATTTATATTCCTCATTGTTTTATCTTTTACTGCTGCAGTGTAGTGTAACTTACCCTTTTGAACTGTTCAGTATGATCCCTGTTTTGGAAGGACAAACACACAACACCAAACCTAAATAATCTTATTTTAGGCGATTTTCAAGTTTCTTTGGCAAAATCAGGTGCTGGCACTCTTTCCAGTTATATTAACATTGTCTATTTCAGGGAGAGTGCAGCTCTAAATAGTTGGAAGTACTGCTGCTTCCAGCTGTGATTGTCTGTTTCCTGTGTGATGTTTATCTGCCAATGTCAGGGGGAAGGGGTTTCCGCAGTTAACAGCATGGGAATCTGACTATTAACTCCTCGGAAAAACTCAAGGAAGAGGAAATCATCTTTGATGGCAATAATTGAATGTAGCCTTTTTCTGTATAACCCTTTCAAGTATTTAGAAACACAAAATTATCTAAAAAACTGGCATACATTTCCGTTTAATAGAACAAAACAAAATTATTGTGAAACAAGAATTGTAGAATTGGCATTTTGTGTCCAGGTTGTGTCTACTTTGGTCAAACTGATGATTTATCTGTAAGTTCTCCATGTTGTTAGACTTTTTAACACTAATTTCAAGGTTTATTTTCTGTCAGCATGACCTTTTTTGCATTTATTTCGAGTTTTTCTTGTCTACAGTTCAGCTAGTTTTCTTTTATTCTGAAAAGATCAATTATTCTTTTATTGATTCCTTGACTTCTGGGCCTATAATTGGAAATTTTCTTCAAGAAGAGTCCTGTTGGAAGAGTCAGAGTGACCCAAAATGCTGAATAAAGTTAAGCAGGATTATTAAAAACATCAATTGATTGAAGAGATTCAAAAGAACTAGGAAAATTAACTAGAAAAGTTGTATTATCTTCAATAATGCTAGTGTGAATGCTTTTTGATGAATTTGGTTGCTGAAGATGTTTGGTAAAGCTGCTGAAGTAATTTGCTTCAAGTGCTAAAAGGATTTGGAAAGATTTCTGCTATTCCATTTGCATAATGCTAAAGTTGCTTAAGTATTTCAATACATAAAACCCAATTAGATGTCAAATTAGCCAATAAAGCTAGCATGTTGCTAAAATATTGACTGAAATCCAAAATACCCTAAAAAAAGCATCAGTAAAAGAAAAAAAATATCCAAAAACGTTAGCTTGTTGTTAAAATATTAGCTACAGTAAAGAAAAGCCCAAAAACCTTAGTAGATGCCAAATTAGTCAAAAACGCTAGCATATTGCTAAAATGTTAGCTAAACTCCAAATTAGCCAAAAAACCTCAGTAGATGCCAAATTAGCCAAAATGCTAACATAATTGCTAAAATGTTAGCTTAACTCCAAATTAGCCTAAAAACCTCAGTAGATGCCAAATTGGAAGAAATTGCTAACATAATGCTAAAATGTTAGCTTAACACCAAATTAGCCTAAAAACGTTAGCATGTTGCTAAAATATTAGCTCAGAATTAGCCTTAAAGATGCTACTAGCATTAATTTCCTGAACGTGCTGAAAGTTCAAATACTAAAATAGCATAGGTTTCAAAGTACACAAAGTATTGGATGAAATCTTTAATTACGTAATATTTACAATCATCAAAAGTACAAGCATGAATGTCCTGAACATTTTGATACCAATATAGGACAAGTTTCAAAGTGCACAAAAAATTTAAAGAATATCGTGAAAAAAATAACTTCAAAAATTGCGACATGAAGGCCAAAAATACAAGCATGAATGTGATGAAGGTTTTTGAAACCAAAATTGCATAATTTGCAAAGTAGAAAAAGGATTTGAAGCATTTAACATTGACCTACATCAGTATAAATCGCGTAAAATCCTAAAAAACGTAAAATATACAAAGTACATGCGCCCATATCCTCAACGAGCAGAAAGTTCACACAAAAAACAGGATTGTCTATCCGGAAAGCCTGATCTGAAGCCTGATCTGAACAGACAGCAAAACAGTTTCCTTGCCACGTCCCTCACTGGGAATGCTCTGTTGGAGGAACTTTGGATGGATCTCTGTGTTGTTGCCTATTTACAAAGAAAGAAGTTTGTTTTTGCACGGTTCAATGCTGAGGATGTAGCAGGAAGATCAGTCAAAGGAGCACAGAGTTCTTTGTTTATGTTCTCCACAGGAACGCGTCCTTTCTCTGATCCTTTCATTTCTTATGTAGGCTCTGATCTGACGCGGTGTACAGGTTAAGGAGAGGGCACTCACCTTTATTGTCCTTTTTAAACATTCATAAAGAATGAATTCATTTGAAGTGGATCATTGTTTTGGCTTCTTTTCCTCCTGAATGATCAAACCGGTTGAGCGAGGTCTGTTCTGACAGTTTTTCACTGTCTCAGCTGCTATGAACCGACACCCCATTTTGGTTCGTACAACCTTATCCCACCATCTGTTTTTTCCTCTGCCCTGCATCCATTCTGCTGGAACCCCCGACCGTGGAGCAGGCGCTGATCATGCTGCTAGTCAGCAGGACCAGGCTGCACATTTCCAAACCGATAACCACATGTACGCAGAAGACAGTGCAAAAGTTCATCAATCACCCACACTTGGCTCTAAAATTAGCCTCTCCACACAGGGAGCATTAATATTTTCAATTTGAGCTGAGAATGGGATAACATGTGACCTACAGCAGGGTGTCCCATTATCTCAAGTGTTTTGGCATTAAATTGAAATTGATTATCAGGCATTCTGTTTTATTTTCCAGTGTACCCTAAGCCGTCACAATGTTTATTAATCATCTAAGATACGTCCACAAAGCTGTACTAGTTTTGGTTATTTTCTAAAATTCTTGCAATAAGGTTCATTGATCAGGTTGCGTAAAAAATAAATTATTTTTAAAGAAATATAATGTGACCTGACTGGTACGTTTGATTTTTTTTTTTCTTAATTTATGACAAACCTAACTAAGAATGAGGAAACTCAATAAACTAGGATGTAAACTTTCTGCAGACATAAAAAAGTACTGAAAGTAACCAATAAAGGAAAATTATAGTATGAAAACAGAACCAACACAACATTATACCAAGTTATCACAATACAAAATCTACAAATAAACACATACAAAAGGAATATGAAGATGCAAACTAAATTGATTTCAGACATTTTCTATGGGTGAGTTCACACACACTACATCCACTGATAAAGAGATAATATGTCTATGGTATTTTGGGAAGACAAATCACTCATTTGTGGCCGCAAATTAGTAATAAATTAGCAATTTTGTTGAAACAAATTTGAATTTTGTGGCAAACTTTTTAATATGTTGTATCCACAAATTAGTGTGTTGGCCACTTATCAGTAGTTGGGATTAAAAATACTACAATACCAATTTGTGCCCACAAATAAGAATTATATTAGCATTTTGTGGCAAAATATTAGTATTTTGTGACCACAAATAAGTATTTCGGCTACTAATCAGTAGGAATAAAAGTACTAAAATAAGGTGAGATTGAATTTACTAAAATGTTAATTTGTGGCCAGAAAATGCTAACAAAATACATAATTTTGACCACATAGCATTATATTAGCATTTTTTAAGGTACAAATTAGCACTTTGTTGCCAAATATTAGTATTTCGTGGTAATTTGACCACTAATCAGTAGTTGGGATCGAACATACTAAAATATTAATTTGTGGCCACAAAGTGGTGACAAAATACTTTGACTACAAAAGAGCAGAAATATTAGCACGTTGTGACCAAAATTTGGTATTTTGGCTATTAATCAGTAGTTAGCATGGAAAATGCTCATTTGTGGTTTGAAATGCTAATAAAATACTAATAGTGGTCACAAACAGCTAATAAAATATTAACTTGTGGCCACAAAATGCTAATAAAATGCTAAGTTGTGGTCAGAAAATGCTAATAAAAAATAATAATTCCTGGTCACGGAATGGTAATAAAAAATTAACTTGTGGTCACGGAATGCTATAAAATGCTAATTTGTGGAAACAAAATGCTAATAAAATACTAATTTGTGGTCACAAACTGCTAATTAGAAATACTAATTCGTTGTCACAAAATGCTAATAAAATATTAACTTGTGGCCACGAAATATTAATAAAATACTAAGTTTTGGCCACGAAATGCTAATAAATTGCTAATTTGTGGAAACAAAATGCTAATAAAATATTAACTTGTGGCCACGAAATACTAATAAAATACTAAGTTTTGGCCACGAAATGCTAATAAATTGCTAATTTGTGGTCACAAAAATGCTATAAAATGCTAATTTGTGGAAACAAAATGCTAATAAAATGCAAATTTGTGGTCACAAACTGCTAATTAAAAATACTAATTCGTTGTCACAAAATGCTAATAAAATATTAACTTGTGGCCACGAAACATTAATAAAATACTAAGTTTTGGCCACGAAATGCTAATAAATTGCTAATTTTGGTCAAAAAATGCTATAAAATGCTAATTTGTGGTAACAAAATGCTAATAAAATGCTAATTTGTGGTCACAAAATGCTAATAACATGCTAACTTGTAGTAATAAGATGCTAATAAAATGCTAAATTTTGGTCACAAAATGCTAACAAAGCAGGAACAATGTATTTCTTTATTTTTTAATGTTTTGTGCAGGGCTCTGTAATTTCACTTCAAACACGAGCCAACATTTTTCCTTCCTCACAGCAGATCGGAGTGCGCATGCTCGGTCTAGCTGGAAACCCACATGCGTCTTCCCTCCAGAGCCAGAGCGGGGAGATGCGCGCATTGGAGGCACAGCAGCAGCACAGAAATGCGCACAGCTCCGAGCCACAGTCGGCGTTAGCCCCGCCGCCCCTCCAGCAGCTCCGACCGGCGCGTCGCTGCGGTGCTTTCGGGAGGAAATGGGCAACTTTGGCGCACTTTGCATGAGGTGGAGGACGCCCGGCGCTGATGCGAGAGCCGTGCTGCCGAGCGGCTGAACCGGGAGCACAATAACAGACTTGAGAGGGAGAAAGAAGGAGGTGGTGGTGGAAAGGAAAGAAGGGGGTCCTGATTTCGGTGCATCTCCGTTCCCACTTTGGCCGTGAGAGATGATCACGGAGCTGGTGTGCACCGCCGTGGCCGTGGCTCTCTATCTGAACACGCTGGATGCAGATTTCTGCTATGATGACAGGTAAGGCGGTCACCTCCTACACCTGTCATTCCGCGGGGGTGGAGGGCTCTGCACCTGCCCTTTGGCTCACACACCTAGAAATCACTGTCTGTTTGATTGATTTGGTCAAAAACAAGGCATTCACACCAGATGTGCTAAAATGACAGTCCCCCACCTATTGTTGCTTCATACAGGTTTGTAATTTGCTGACGTAAATTATAACTTTCAGAAATCCTAAAAACGGATTAAGATCCACTGTTAGCACCATCACCTCTGATGCTCTTTGTGTTGATTGAGCTCCTGCTTGCTCAGACAATGCCCTGCTCCCGGGGGACTCTGAGTCTTATCAGGATTAATTGTGCAGACAGCTGCAAAAACATCAACATTTACTTGTTTTTGAGAAGCCATTTGGTGCCATACCGATGGATGTGGAGAGACCACAGAGTATAAGGTCTAGGATGTAAATTATTCCACTGATTCGTGTCAAAAAGTCAGAATAAAACCTAAAAGTTGGGGGAAAATGGTCAGAGTCATTGTTTTGCTTGAGCAACAGCCCAAACGTCTGTTAAGAAAAAATAATTTCAAAATTACTAAAATGATTCAATTATCAAAGTATTTGTGGCCATTTTTCCTACCAAATCATACATTTTACAAAGTCATCTTCCTGGCATTCAAAGTGTAATTTCTGAAGTATTCTTGAGGGGTGAAACTATGTCACGACCCATCAAACAGCCCCAGATGTTGACAGATTTGTAAATCATGCTCTCAGTTAAGACGAGAATAGATACAAATGATTCAGTAAAGGGGTGTGAGTGCGCTTGCATGCATGTGTACTTAGGAGAAGAGCCATTGTTCATGGTTGCATAACAGTTCCTTTGAAAGGAACATCTGGATAGGTAATCTATCATTGATCTGAAACACCAAATTTAGGCATGAAATAGTTTTACTTTGTCAAAACTAATAAAAATAAAAGGTCTTTTATGATCAAATGTTCGGTAAGATTGCCTTAGATTAGACCAGGAGCAGATAATTAACAGAACTCTTAATATAGTAAGAGGTAGCTGTCCAGTTAGCGTCACAACTCACCCCTAAAAGGTCAAATGTTAGATTTTAAGCACCATGATTGATGTGACTGAAGCTACGTTCACATAGGCCTTGGTAACGCCTGTTCAAGCCAACACTTCTAATGAATGTTCAAAACTGTTGTGGTTATGCTAGTTTTTACAAATGTTTTTGGGCTCTACGTACATTCACGCATAGCTACTTGAATTTCTGCGACTCTTGGTCTTGCTATTTTTTAAAACCGTATTAGGGCTCTGCGTACAAAAGTCTTTGGAAATGCACGTCTATGCTCGTTTCGGGGTTCCGTGTTCACCCTTAGCTACGCAAGTTTCTGGAACCGTTTTCTGGCGCTACGTACAAAAGTAATTGGAAATGTACGTATATGCGCATTTTAGGGTTCCACTTTCATGACTCTACCATTCACGTGTAGCTATGTAAGTTTCTACGATTGTTTTCAGGCTTTATATACAAAAGTCTTTGGAAAAACTGAGCGTTTCAACTCAGTTTGCGTTTTGTTATCACGGCGCATGCATGGTGTAGACCGCTAGCTTGTCTTTACGCTAGCATGTCTAGTGCAACAACTAGAAAAGCAACAACGGATGTCATCCAGCGGGTTGTCTTTTTATTTCTTTACTTCTGATACATCGTGTATACCAGGAATTTAATGTTGTTTAAAAGATGATTGCAGTCGGGATTGAAACTGCAAAAACCCGAATGCTTACAAATGTTGGAAACGTTAGCTTAAATGGGCGCTTTTATTAGCGCTTCCTAGTGCCGACATCACTTTCTGCCGATCAACGGGTGGCTACAGCGTCAACTGTTCCGCTCTTCTTTTCAATGGATCTTCAAGCAATGGGGGCCCCCTAGAGGTACAGTTTGGTACTTTGTAATAGGTCACGCTCAAAAGTGCGTTCAAGAACCCACATTCAACACATGCCAAGTGTGAACGAACTGTAGCATCAGAGTATATAGAGATGAGGAGGAGAAAGCAAGAGTAGGTATGTAATTTGTAGTTTGTGTCACACCTCACAATGTCCTTACAAAAGGCCTCAAGCTCATACATCCATCAGTGCTGCATTCACGCCTCTGTGAGGTTGTCAGAAAACCAGTCTGTGACAGATTACCCGGAGCGCCGATCTTCCCACTTCAGCCTTCTCTGGCGCTCCATCCCCCTTAGAGAAAGTTCAGAACCCATCAATGCTAGATCTGTCAAAGTCGCAATGGTAATTTACACTCCAGGGGACGGACACTGGTGTTTTGGTTCAACACGCCTCAAATGGAAGAGGCTGAATTCCAATCTGAGACCTGACCTTGGATGGTTGTTCATCAAACAATGTCCTCTCGTGGGGTCAAGAGTTGCACGCCCTCTTGTCTCCTCCCTCCGGCATCAGAGGAGAGTTATGTTTAAAAGGTTAAGGCAAGGGACATGCTAAAGTGGAAGAGTGCTCAACTAATCACTCTGCTTCTGGAGATGTCTGAAGAAGACTGCCTTGTTTGTAGAAATGCCTTTTTTTTCCAGCATTTGTCCTTTACAGAGAGTTAAAGTCATCTTATCTGATCCTACCCCCTCCCTATAATCAAATCCTTGTTACATGTCACATGCGGCTCTTGGTGTTCTAGACAAGATGGCGAAGCTGATAAATCTTTCTCCAAGCACTCAAAGGAGTGGGGATGTTCTGTCTGGCCTCTGCTTATTCAATCACAATAAGTGTTTTTCCTGGGCATCGCCTTGAGCTTCGCCAAGAGCTGTCTTGGCCGACCCCCATGCCAATGAAATGCCTGTATGTGTGAAATGAGTAGGTTTTTACGGGAGCTGGGAGAGAACTTGGCCTGGGCTGGTTTTGATCATCCAGAAATGGTCTGCTGGTTTATAGTCGGACTTTATCCACATGCAGTGGCAGACTTTTATCCTAATGTAAGCCAGTCTTTGATGGCGATTATGTATTGGAAAAGCATAACTCTCGAAACCTTTGAACTCTCCTTTGAACACCCATCAAGTTAGGCTTTCAGCATGCTAACAAACGAGGCAGACCTCTCTGTGGGTTTTGGAGCACATCCCTTTTTGAGAAATCTATAGAGACAATGGGTGAAAAGCCTTCTGAAGGACGGCATTGTTAAATAGACACAGATGGAGATGAAGATGAGACATAAAGGAGTCAAAGCTGTGCATCCGATAAGTGGCTTTCAGCATCACAGTTGTCTCAGGAAACATCTGTGACTCCCGTAACACAACAGTCGGCAATAACCGTTCAACTCAGAAATGTATCATAGTCCCCCAGGGGGGAGAGTACTGAAAATATCCAGCCTCTTTTGTCAAATAGACACAAAATAGTTCATTTGTGTTTAGAGGTATTTGATCCAGACATGACTAACACAATGAGATCCTCCGATATTTATTTTAATTGGTTCATTTAAATATGGATGTGTAAAAGAGTTGACTGGAGGCAGTGGTACATTAAGGACACACAATTAAAGATTGTTGCTCCGGCATCTGTTTTCTTTTTCAGCTCGGTTTTTGAGGTTACCCAATAAATAGATCAAGATGAGACAGCCTTTAAGTTGTGTCCTTTCATCGTCATTTAAAATGCAGAGTTTGGTCTCCAATTGTTAACGTCTTCTCATGCAGTTAATTACATGCACATTTTTTCACAATTCCAATGGCTCGACAATCTTTAAATATATTTGTCTTGTGTCATACGCATGCAAGATCAACTTTCTTTTTGATTCATGAAAAACCACAGCAGAGCCTCACATAAATCTGTATGACGTGACTGCTTTGGTTGGGTAATAGCAACCTTTGTTTGTGAGTTATGCTCCCAAGATCATAAAAGCAGGAATGACCGTGTGAAGCAGGTGGACATGTGTCAAACTTTTTTCTTTGGATTTTACTTCTAAATTGACTTTGTTTGAAAAGTGTGTTGCTTTCCTAACAAATTTGACAACAAATCCTATTTTTGGTCATTGCATTGCCGTAAAGATACTAACCAACAACCTCAAAGCCACAAAACTCAAATGCAGTGACTTTAACGGGAAGCTACATTATATTACTGCGTATACACTCTATATGAGTTCAAGAACGCGCTACATGCAGTTTCATGAACGTGAATTTAGTTCACACCGGATTAGCACTAGACAAGCAGGAAGCGATAGAGAATAGTTTCTTCTTCGTCTTTTTTTTCCAGCACATTCTCACTGCCAAGTGGTCACATATTGATGTTTGGTTAAGGACCCCTCCAAGTCACTTTTTGACGTTTTGTTTGTTGCCAAGTTGTCGTTTTCATATATACTGGCTGTTCCCATTAAATCACAGGTCCCCAACCTCTGGGCCGTAAACCAGAACTGGTCCAGTACTGCGACATGTAGTGCACTGGTACCCAAACCCTGTGTTTGAACCCTAACCCGACTCCGCAGCAGATATGGTACCGGACCAGAACCGGTACCAGACGCAGTACCGGGCGCGAGCTGGGCGCGAGCTGGATGCGGTACTGGACGCGAACCAGTGCCAGGTTAAGGTTAGGGTACTGGTACTGGACGTGTCTTGAGGACCAGTGCATGTCCGCATCCAGTTTGGGTCCAGAGGAATGCGGACTTCGTACATCAAAAGACGACGAGTTGGAGACACCCAAAATATCAAAAACTGACGCGGAGGAGTCCTTAGCCACACTAAGTCTACATATGACAACTAAGAGATGAGAATGTGTCATTTTTTACTACTACTTACTAGCACTTGTCCGCCACTTACAGTTGGAAGAGGCTTGGTGCGAAACGCCAAAGTTGTGTAAATGTTGCAAATCTTGCCCAAGGCTTTTTCTTTCACAGCTCTATTCTGATATATGAAAGACTTGGTGTCATATAGTTCCGGCCGGCTGAGGCTGAGAACAGACTTAAAAAGTAGCGTAGTGATGCATAAACTTGAAGATTTTTAACTTGGTAGCCCAAAACGTGGGTTTAGGGGCGTTTACGTAGACTTGTTATTGAACATGGCTGCTTGATCTGGAGTTGTCGCGGCTGGTGCAAATGTAGCCTATGGCTTTTGTCAATTTCGGATTTGACATTGTTCTGCCTCTTCTTCAGCTTCTAATTATATATATTTTTTATTTTGACCAAAAATAAAAATATTTATGCCCAATTAAAATGCTTTATATGTCTTGTTTGTAAAGGAGTCTTGTCAAATTTGAATTAAGTTTTTATAGCTAATGGGCTTGATGGAGGTATAACATTGAGAGAAGTATATTAGTTAGCAAACATTTTCATGTGAAACCACACTGATTTGGTCTAATTTTTGCATAAACTCCTGTTGGAATTTGGGTAAAAACTCTTGCAACGCTTTTTCAATACAATAAATTACTGTAGAGATGCAATGAGTGATTTTTTTTATAGCTGTATAGTGTATATATATGCAGAGTTTCTCAATCAAGTCCTTTTATAAAATGTATTATTATATTTAATAAGAATATATTGAATTTGATTGAAATTCAATTCAAAACTATCCTTTTTTGGTTTTGGTGTGTTGTTGCATCAGACTACCCTGTATTTGTAACACAAAACACACCTCTGAATCACATTATGTGAATTCTCCTCAAAACCATTTTTGTATTCAGGTTGTTCACTCCTATCTAACAGCCAAGAATCCCAGCCTTCTGTGGAATAATTATGTATGCAGCCTAGTTGTATTTAGGCTGTTTGAATTACAGTTTAAACTGGAAGCAGGCTAACATTGAAAGAAGAAATAGGCTAAGGAAACAAGGAAGTATAATCTCTTTGACAAAATGCTGTGGGCTCCAAATATTCCAGTTGGGGTTGAAAGACACATCTGTCAGGAGGAGCTCTCACTCAGAATCATAAATTGCTTCTTGACGGCTTAAAATTGAACAATGCGGTGAGAATAAGTGATGAGAAAAGTGTTCACGAATAGTAATAGGAGATAGTTTTGGGGTGAGGGGCGTGTACCCCGCAGCTGAAATAGAGGATCTTATGTCCTTGAGGAGAGATGTAGACCTCATCAAACGGGTGGTTTTGTGGTAGAAGGTTTTTATCTCATGATGCTCAACACCAATGTTTTTAAGTGTTTTTATTGTACCAAAAGCATACAAAATTCTACCATCTGCACAGTGTCTCAGATTTGTGGTCAATGGCTCCCACTATCAATTTAAAGAGTAAGAAAGTGGGAGAAAGACTTTAAACTGTAGTTCTTCAGACACTGTGGGTTGGAAAAGTGCTCCGAAGCCACAAATGAGTGTGTGAAGAACTACACAACCTTAATGGGTCATGTGTAGATACCACTTTTGGGTTTAGTTTAGTGCTTAGAAATAATTGTGTATGCTTTCCTGTCCGAGATCAATATTAGATCAGAAGTGAATTGGAAGCAATTAAAGACTCTAACAAAAATGGTGTTTTTAACATGATTTGTAGCATTTTTCTCATGATGGAGGACATATATAAAGAAAAAATAATATTAAAACTGCATTTCTGAGTATTTCTTTATTTAAAACCATGTACATCTTTGTATTCTTTTTGGTTTCTGGCTCAAAATTGTAATATCGCATTATAGTATTATAGATATAAAATTTTGACATGTTCTTGCTCCATGTTTCAGTTATGTTTGTTTTTTATTTTTATCTGTTAAACCCCTTTTGGTAACAAATTTAACTTTACATTTTGAGTTTAACCCTTGTGCTATCCTAGGCATGTTTACGTTAAAAGTGGGGTCATCTGGACCCCACAAGACAGTGCGCTGAACTTTTTTTTTTCATTAATTTTTTTTATCTTCACTAGTGTCCGTGGGAAACATAAAAACATGTCCACCTTTGTTATGGGAGGGATAGCACTTCAATATAAGGGTGGGGTCATCTGGACCCCATAAGATGGCACGAGGGTTAAAACCTTAAAATTTGGTCCGTCGGTAAGGTTAGGGCACAAAAATGGTTATTTCTGTATTTATCCATTAAATTAAGACCCTAAATAATATCCAAAGAGATCTCCACACTAGACAGATCCTATTGGGTTCTACTAGGTAGCAGCATTCTGAAGTGTATATCGTCCGGAGTTTGATCGCCCAACACATCAATGTTCATAAAACGGCAATTCGGCAAGAAAAGTAAAATTTGAAGCTCAACTGGGTTAACCCACCGGACAAAAAAGCCTAACCAATCTCACAGTTACTGTGAATTCTAAATAAGTCACATAAATAAACAAAAGTTTTCACATATCCAACGTTTAGTTTTGGTGTTAAACCGAACTACTAAACATAGGAGTCAACCGGAAATTGCTCCTTCCTGACACCAACCTCTAGTGGTTTTTGGAGAAACTGCAACATTTGATACTCTTCTGTTTGGGCCAAACAGAAGAGGACTTTGTCTAGCTGTGTTTGGGTGAGTTCCAGAGTCTTAGTGAAATTTTCTCCTTTTTTAAGGAAGTTTCCTGACAGTATTTTCGAGTGTAGTAGTATTCTGTCACTTTGGTCCCATATTGCAAACAGGAGCTCTGAGTTGGGTTTGTTTCAGGTGGTCTTTCTTCGTCACATCTCAATGACACATGGGTCCGGTTGAGGCGGCTGCTAACACTTGGATGGCCTTGCGCTCCGCAAGCCACAGTTGCCCTGCCCGGCTGCCAAAACACAACCACCAAGCCTTAGTCCCCGTGACCCTCCTCATACACAAACCATATGTGTATCCCCAAACACTGGTATCCATAGACAACAGCATCTACGCGTTTTCCAATGCTAAAACACCAAACACTTCATTGACATGTAGATTGGTCGTGTATTTGTGGGGGGGGTGAAACTTTCCACGGCCTGATAAAGTCTATTCTTTCCCTCTGTATGCCTGTTGTTCATACTTTCTTTAAAGTGAAGCCACTCATAACTTTTCAAGAATGGGGGGTTGAATTTCCACCACGCTGCACTAAAGGGGACTTTGAAAGCAAAATGCTTTTTGTGGCATTGGGTTACACTTTGAAGCTGGCATCCACTTTCTTTCCTTTAACTATAGGGTGGACCCCTAATGCAACGTATAGCAGTTGTGGCGTAATACAAAACCAAAGCCAGGCTGGGGATCACACAAACTGTTACACTTTCTATCTTTTGTAATCAATAGCCATTTAGTATCACCTTTCGATGATCACTTGTTTTTCTTTCTTGAGTTTAAAACAGCTGTCAGAAGAGAAATTGACTTATCGCTGGTGTTTTGTACTGTCAGCAAAGGGTTCTGACATTCAACAGCTTGTGAAGTTTGAGAGATTCTGTATGTGAGAGTATTTCATGTGTGCTGACCATTAACAGCCTTTCTCTTATGTCAGAGTTTGGCGGTGAAAATGGTCAGGTTGATGGATCATTCTCAGCCTTCAAGCTTGCGGTTTCTGTATTATTTGAGCAGTATGCTTCTTGTGATTATGGGTGGGGATTTTAGTGAAGAGCTGTTTGTGAAAAGAGATCATCTCACATGTTAGGGTGTTTCATTCTTTTTTTCTTACCCTGGATGAAGTCACACCAATAGTGCAACCCTCATATAAAGTGTATTTATTGGGTTTTGTTGAAAAGACTTCGATGGGAACAGATAGCACACATATGGAGCCAGTTTGTGTTTTACTCTCAAAAAGAAGTAGGAAAAACCACTTCCTTAACGCAAGTCAAACAAAGGAGAGTTATGACAAATGAATGGTAAACATATAAACCAAAAAAACATTTGTTTCATTAAAAAGGCATGTTTCGTACTCTATATTATGACCATATGTAAATATGAGCAGACTAAAAACAAGATAAAGAATTACAGATGTGCCTTAATGCTGCATTTGCTTGTCAAATTTGTGATGAATGGCTATTTTTGAAGTAAAACCAGTTGATTGTATCATCAACACGTCAAGTGCTAAGGCTAAGTCTCTGATCGGTCGGCGTAACGCTTCTTCTTTGTGAAAGTTCAGATTTTAGAACTCTTGACATGCCACGCAGCAACATCCAAAAATACTGCCAGGTCAGCACACCGTGCCACCGGACTTCTTATCGCTCTATACATTGACTTAGCATTGAAACTGGACACCTCTGATGAGCAAATATGTAAACACAACTTTAGAATAGTTTTGTTATTGAAGTAAAAAATTCAAATTTCAAATGATTTTGAATGGGATTTCAAATTTCACTTTTAAAACAGATTTAAACATTGATATAAAAAAATATGTATAAATACTGAGCCTAACCCAATAGGGCAGGGCAATACTTAGCGATTGGATATTGATCCAATACCGGTCAATATCACCAATATATATACAAATATCGTTGATATCGATACCAATCAATATTTCCGATATCAATACCAGTCAATTTCGCCAATATTGATGCCAGTCAAAATTGCCAATATCGATACCGGACAATATCGCTGATATCGATACCAGACAATATCGCCGATATCAATACCTGTCAATATCACCGATATCCATAACTGTCAATATCGCCGATATCGATACCTGTCAATATCACCGATATCCATAACTGTCAATATCGCCAATATCGATACCAGTAATATCGCCAATATCGATACCTGTCAATATCGCTGATATTGTTACCTGCCAATATCACCAATATCGATACCAGGCAATATTGCCGATATCGATACCACTCAATATCGCTGATATCGATACCAATATCGATATTTTTCTTAAATATGTTGGATGTGACATGAACCTCAAATCTCAATTGTTTTCAATCGCCGTGAATTGTTTTCTTTTTGTAAGTTTCCATGTATTTAATTATCATTTAAAATAAATCAGAATTAGGATAATATTTTTAATTAAATGGAAAATAGTTTATTAGAATAAAAACTTCTTGAAATTAAATAAATAGTGAAGAGGTGAATGCCAAAGGGTCAACAAACCAAAAGAACAAGTAACTATGAAACAAAAAAATATTCAAAATGTTAACGATTAAAAAAAAATCAACTGGTAGAAATTTAAATATTTTTTAACCTTAACAAAAAATAAAAAACGGGAGAAAAGTAAACTGTCAAAAACAACTCACCATTTAAATAGAGTGGAAATAGGGTGAACAATGCTGATACAGAAAGGTTTCAAACAAGAGTGAAAATATTGATATTTGTGGACCGGTATCGATCCAATACTGACTTTAGATCGATACTGTTGATGTTTTGGATCGATCTGGCCAGCACTATAACGAAATACAGAAAAATGTATGGCTTATGAACTACACAAGGCCATGTTTAAGTCACAAGTCTAGACCTTTCTATTCATGTCTGACAACAACTGCCTGGTCATGCTTTTTATGAAATCCGTCTATACATTCAAATTTCACATATTGCATTAAGCAAACCCAGTGATTACCACTCCTATCATAACCTAAAAAGTAGGGTCTTCATGGAAATATGCACAAATTTTGAGTTTTTGTTCTTGCACCAAAAAAAGCATCTCCTTGAAAGCAGTAATAAAATAATGTGTTACACTTGTCAAATAAATATTGGTTTGGGAAACTCCAAACCATGATGAAGCCATCATTTTTCTTCCATTCCAGCTGTGCTTAACTTACAGTCTATCTCAGTTAGAACTGCTGAGTCTGTACTGTGCTGAACTTCATAATTATTCTAAGTGCCAAGTGTGTTTGAGAGCCAGTGGGGATCCTTTAGCCTGGCAACCTTGGCGCTGAACCCAGACTGAGCTTCTTCTCTCTCTTCATGCATCGCTGCCCATGCCTGTAAAATAATATGTTGAAAGAATTCTGGTCAGAATATGGCCAACTCCAAAGTATCTGGTGTGTAGGGTGGGGGTAGATTTAAGGCTCAAACTGCCTTGATGCCTTTACTCAACTAACCTTCTGTCTTTTCTGGTGAATTCAGACAACTGCCTATTTTTAGCTGTTTTTTCTAACTTACTAAGGCATCATTATTCTGTAAGGAAGGATTGGCTATCGGCCCACTCAATATTCACACTTTTAGGATTTATAGATGTTCGGAAGGAATATAGCGTCCTTATATATCACTCCCATCCACTTGGTGTACCCTGCAGTGTAAGACAATCACTCTCTGTTTCCTGCTTCTTTCCGATTAGTGCCTAAAAGTGGCAAATCATAACAGATTGAACAGATAGTCGAAGGGTGGAAGCAGCAGCTGCATGGTTAAGTCGTTCACTGACCGCTTTTTGCAAGAACGATGACACGAGTTGCGCCAAGAAGAAAGATGGCGAGATAACTGCGGACAGTGTGAAGCATGGAGCACCCGCCAAGGACAGATGATGTTGCAGGCTTGCATCCCCGCTGTGTAAATCACTGTGACACATTATGCTCAATAGGGCATATATTTCATTATGAGATAGCGACTCAGACAAGTAATGTCTACCAAGGCTCATTCATTACTGAAGTCACCAAAACAAGCAGAGCTTCCATGACTTAGAGCCGTATTATTATCTCTGCACACAACATCCAAGAATAATGCTTGTGTATTACCGGTATATTAACTGTCTTATCAATGTTAAAAAATTAGAGATAAATACCATTTGATTGTTTTATTTGACACTTGTGGTGTCTACTTATATTAGTAGCAAAAGAATGTTTGAATATTTTTTACTGAGAAATAGTGGAAAAATGAGAACTAATATACTCGAGAAAGCTAATACCTTTACTCTTGTGTGCATTTAAAATTTAAAAGAGTGCACGATTCAAAAACTTTTATAACTTTCTTTAGGTTTTATAATTACATTTGTACCGGAAATACATAATTAAGTACTGCTTCAATGTATTTTATAATTGAAAATGTGTGCAAAGTAGGGTGTAGTCTTATGGTTGGTAAGTGACTCAGCCATAGGATTGGCAAAAACTGATAGTGTAGTATTTTGATGAGCTGGCTGTTACCATTAAATCACGGGCCCCCAACTCTTGGGACGGGGTATTGGACGTGGTACTGGACATGGTAATGGATGTGGAACTGATACCAGGGTTGGGTTTGGGTACCTGGTTAGGGTCTGGGTACCAGTCCGTGGGACTCCTGATTTAATGGCATGTCACAAAACGCCAAGTTGGTGACACCCAAAATGTCAAAAAGTGACACACAGGAGGCCCGAACTATACCTTCGTATATGACAAGTTGGTAGTGAGAATGCGTTGGGATTTAAGAAGTGTTTATCTGTCACAGATCAGCAAAGTGGGCAGAGAATCTACCGTTCAGGAAATGAGCTCATGGCCCAACATTGTCCTGATCTACAGAAGCCAAAAAGCATTGTTTGGAGAACTTTTTTTTTTTTTGATGAATTATTCCTAATACTGAAGGCAGATCAAGTGTCATGAAGTGTCCACTCGAAAGCCTCTGGAAAGATTTTAGCTCCCATAGCAGCTCTGTTTCTCTCAAATGATAGCTTGTAGTCTGTTTTGCATTTGCGGATCGGTTCGAGGTCGACAGCTTGAGGAATAAGCCTATTTTCCGCTCTTTATGAGTCTAATTGAAAGATATATTCCACTCTGTCTGCAAGAAATATGAAGTTACCATGTGAAGCTGGCTAACTTGCGTTAGCATAATCCCTGCTAATTCTGAACAGCTGGCCTTTAACTCAGTCAGAGAGAAACACAATCTAAGGAAGTCTGATTTTCTGACAGCTGTGTCCTACAAAGGCATTGTTGGGCATTCAATCTCCTCTGAAACAACAAAATGAGACTTCCAATTCTTCATTAGGCATTTTTTTTAAAATAAATTCTACACATACTTCTCGCATCCCAGTTTTCAATAGAAATGTTATGACATCGTTCCATGACATCATGTCTGCGTTTTTGTCCATCTCAGAGGGAAATGTGGTTTTAAAAAATGTCTTTTATGGTTTTATATTTAAGTTTCCAAGTGCTTTTAAAGGAGGCATTAAAATGTTAGTTGATAGTGTGTCAGAATGTACTTTGAGTTTCTTAAACTTATAACATATAAGTACTTTTGACTTTTTTTTTTTTACACACTGGATTTCATTAAAAATTTATGGACTTCATAATCTGAGTTTACCTAAGGGCCCTTGATGGAAGGAGTTTCAAAGAAGAACAAAAATGTGGTTTGGGTCAAAGTAACCCTGGAACGATTTAGCAATCGTTCTTGTCGTCCAGAGTTAAGGGTTAAATGCATGGGAATGTCCTTTTTTTAAGGGTTTCATTAGTTCCAATGTTAAAGCTTGGTCAAGGAAAATAGCTTTGTTGTAGTTGCCGTGTCGAACAGATCCTGCAGTAGAATCGAGAAGATAATTAGAACAGGTCCTTGAAAAGAAGACAGATTTGGTTTGGTTGGCCCCCACAGTACCCCCTCTTTAGTTGTCACTTCTCCCTGGTTAATGCTGGAATGCGACAACTGGTCATGGCAGAAAAAGGAGGTTCTCTACTCGATTGGATACAGTCCTTTACAATCTTTTAGTGCTGCTTACTTGACCATCACAAATGCTACTTATTAATTTGACCACGAAAGGGGGAAAAAAATAGCTTGACCACCCAGACAGTTGAAGTGTGTCGAATCAACCACATTCTTTTCATTTATGACCAGATTGTAATAGGGCTGGGAATCACTGGGTTCCTCACGATACGGTGCGATACACATTACATGGCTCACGATATCAATGATATCCCAATACTGCAATAATTGGTTTAAAATCATCTCCAATAACCCACAATATATAGAGGAACACATATTTTTTTAGGAAAATATATCCCTATTTTTTTTAGCTTAAATAATCATTGTAAACAAATGCTGTCTTATTTTGTGCAACATTGCTTAAGTCAGCAGTACGATGTCATTAAGAAGGATTGACACCAATTGAATTGAACCTAGAAAAGTTGCATTATGTGTGATAATGCTAGTGTGAATGCTTTTGCCTGAATGTGGTCGGTGAATATGCTAAAGCTATTTGGTTAAGTTGCAGAAATTTTATAATGTGCACAAAGAAGTTGAAGAAATTCTTAAAAATAAAAAAACGATAAAGATTTAAAAATGCTTAAAAGGTATGAACTTAGAATGAACCCAAAAACCTCAGTAGATCTCAAATTAGCCAAAAAAGCTAGCACATTGCTAAAATATTAGTTTAACTCCATATTAGCCCCAAAACATCAGCAGAGGCCAAATTAGCCCAAAAAAAGCTAGCACTTTGCTAAGATATTAGCTTAACTCAGAATTAGCTCAAAAATCCTCATTAGATACCAATTTAGCTAAAACCTTTAGCATCTTGCTGAAACATTAGCTTAATGCAGAATTAGCCCGGAAAACTTCAGCAAACGCCAAATAAGCCAAAAATTCCTAGCACGTCGCTAAAATACTAGCCTAACCCAGAATCAGCCCAAAAACCTTCAGTAGATGCCAAATTAGCCAAAAAAGCTAGCACTTAGCTAAAATATTAGCTTAACTCAGACTTAGCCCTAAAAACCTCAGTAAACGCCAAATTAGCCAACAACGTTGTCACTGTGCTAAAACATTAGCTTAACTCAGAATTAGCCCAAAATTCCTGATTAGATACAAATTTAGCTAAAAAGTTTAGCATGTTGCTGAAATATTAGCTTAACTCAGAATTAGCCTAGAAAACCCCAGTAAACGCCAAATAAGCCAAAAATTCCTAGCACGTCGCTAAAATATTAGCTTAACTCAGAATTAGCACTAAAAACCTCAGTAAACGCCAAATTAGCCAACAACGTTGTCACTGTGCTAAAACATTAGCTTAACTCAGAATTAGCCCAAAATTCCTCATTAGATACAAATTTAGCTAAAAAGTTTAGCATGTTGCTGAAATATT
Source organism: Oryzias melastigma (assembly GCF_002922805.2). Classification (NCBI taxonomy): domain Eukaryota; kingdom Metazoa; phylum Chordata; class Actinopteri; order Beloniformes; family Adrianichthyidae; genus Oryzias; species Oryzias melastigma. The sequence goes on along the minus strand of NC_050534.1, from coordinate 14,000,077 downwards.
AGCTTAACTCAGAATTAGCCTAGAAAACCCCAGTAAACACCAAATAAGCCAAAAATTCCTAGCACGTCGCTAAAATATTAGCTTAACTCAGAATTAGCCCTAAAAACCTCAGTAAATGACGAATTAGCCAACAATGTTATCATTGTGCTAAAACATTAGTTTAACTCAGAATTAGCCCAAAAATCCCCATTAGATACCAATTTAGCAAAAAACTTTAGCATGTTGCTGAAATATTAGCTTAACTCAGAATTAGCCTAGAAAACCCCAGTAAACGCCAAATAAGCCAAAAATTCCTAGCACGTCGCTAAAATACTAGCCTAACTCAGAATCAGTCCAAAAACCTTCAGTAGATCCCAAATTAGCCAAAAAAAGCTAGCACTTAGCTAAAATATTAGCTTAACTCAGTTTTAGCCCTAAAAACCTTAGTAAATGCCAAATTAGCCAACAACGTTGTCATTGTGCTAAAACATTAGCTTAACTCAGAATTAGCCCAAAAAACCTTATTACGGTAGATGCCAAATTAGCCAAAAAAGCTAGTACTTAACAAAAATACTAGCTTAACTCAGAATTAGCAATAAAAACTTATTAAAAACCGTATTAGATGCCAAATTAGCCAAAAATGTCATAATTGTGCTAATTCAAGAATAGACAAAAACAATCTTATTAGATGCTAAATTAATCAAAAACGTTAGCATGTTGCTGAACTATTAGCTAAACTCAAAATATTGCTGTGCGTAAAATTTTAAAAACTGTAAAATGTACGAATACCAAAAGTATAAGCAGGAAAATCTTTAATGAGTGTGATCAAGTTTTTACTAATCAGAAAATGTACGGAAGAATAAGTATATATTTATATATATATTAGGTTTATTCTTGGTTTATTCAGTTAAACTTACCCACAGATCAGAAGTTTGCAGTATGCTTGAATTGGAGTCTAGACGGTACCACAAAATATCCATTCGTCTTATTTACATTTAATTAACCAAAAAATACATACCAACACAATTTATTCTTCCCGTGAGTGGCTGCACTTTTCTGCAGAACAAGCAAGAATTATCGGACCACATGTCAGTTATCCGTAATTTCCCTCAAGAGAATGTTTTTTTTCCCTTGGCAAAGGAAAACTGTCTCGGCCGGTTGTTGCCACAGTCTGCCACGCTTTTTGACTTCTGTTAATAGAGACAACACTTTGCAAAGCCCATTATTGATGCTCTGGCTGCTTTGCATGACCATCCATCCATTTCATATACCAGAGGAGTTGGGTTTGTGTGTGTAGGGGGGGTCAAGCCAAGAAACAGTCTGGAAACACCGCGGATCGGTTTTCTAGTTCTGCCCTGCGTACGCGGGAGTAAATTATACCATATGTGAATGCAAATAAAATGAGATTAAAAGCAAACCGGTCCATTTTCTGAGCCATTACTCTTTGTGACTTATCAACATGCGACCCCTCTAGATAAAAATCAATGCGAGACTTTTGCCCCCAATGCATGAAGCCCTGAATTTAATTCAAATCAGAACGAGGGGGAGGTCTGGAATGATGAGTGTGGGTGTCTGGGGAAGCACGTTTTTATAGGTCAATGTACCAGCAGCTAGCTGGAACTAGGCCAGTAAAATTGATTGTCTAGGCAGAAGGTAAAGTTATTTAAGGAGGTAAGAAGAAAGGATTATCATAAAGACAAGTATTTCACAAGGTATCTCAGGGAAGTTTGGAAGCTAAATGTTCAAATGATGACACAATGAAAAAGAGTCAAAACCACAAAGTTTGTAGTGAATAGAGATGGTGAATCTTTAGATTAGCCCAGGTAAGAAGGTGTGACCGTGCATAAATTGGAGTAATCAACCGGGTTTATTTGATCTGATTTTTGAATCATGTATCCAGCCTGTGCGCAGCTATGATTTTTTATGTATTGTTTTCTTGTCCGTTTCTAATCAAGCATCGCATTCATCATCATGCGTAAAGGCGACACACAGAGGGCACTCTAATTACCTATCTGCCGTCAGTCACCGTAATTAACTGTCAAGCCCGTACAAGGTGGAAAATTGGGAACCGATTGCCTTTTTTTCTCAAACGCTGGAGGTTATTCTGGTTGAACTGGCAGCAGTGTTAGATGGATGCTGTATGGTAACGTTGGCCCCTGTTTACTGGTTGTGTTGTAGAAGATGAAAAAGAACGATACAAATGTTCCTGGAATACTTTATAATACTTTTAAAATTCAACATTTTTCTGCATAAGGGTAGAAAACATTACACCCTCTTCTTCTTCTTTTCCTTTCGGCTTTTCCCTTCAGGGGTCGCCACAGCGAATCAGTTTCCTCCATCTAAGCCTGTCTTCAGCATCCTCCACTCTAACACCAGCCACCTTCATGTCTTCATTCACTGCATCCATAAACCTCCTCTTTGGTCTTCCTCTAGACCTCTTTCCTGGCAGCTCTAGACTCAGCATCCTTCTACCAATATATTCACTGTCTCTCCTCTGAACATGTCCAAACCATCTCAGTCTGGCCTCTCTGACTTTATCTCTAAAACCTCTAACATGTGCTGACCGTCTAATGTATTGCCAAATCAATACATTGCCAAATCAAACATGCAAAACATTACACCCATTCTCTAATAATAAAATTTGAGTAAAAATGACCTTGATGAAGATGTCGAGGACCGTGAGGAAGAAGCCAGGACCGGTTGAATCTTCTGTTTCAGGGGCTGCTGTTTTTCTGTGAAACGTAAGTTCATATTTGTCTTCTTCTATGGTTGAGGAAGGGTTATACTGTCTCCAAAATATTCTGTTGTACTCTGGGATCCTAATGGCTTTATGGCTGATAGTTATCATAATCATTTAAAATTCCCCCCCAAAAACTACATCTTAACGCAACAAAATTAGCATTGACGATTTTTACTGTCGGTTAGTCGACAACATCGACCAATCGTTGACAGCCCTAATTACTTCCTTATTAGCAAATAATAAAAAAAAAAGATTTCCCTGAATTTTTGTGTTTTTATTTTGTGGCAGACAAATTATATATGAAATCGATTAAAAAACGTGATCCAAAAATCAAAATCATGGGGAAAGTGAACCGTTGTATCTCTAGTATCAAAGAATATATGACCTATTTATAATTAAAATCTACATTTTACACGTGGAGAACTCTAATCTTAATGTCCCAGTTGGTCTTTTTTACAAATGTGCATGGTGTGTCCGTGGGTTTTGCGTAAAACTGTGATTCTTAGTTGCGTTTTTTTCAGTCTAGCCTTTAGTACTGCCACAAACGATTATTTTAATAGCCGATCATTTTTTCCGATTAGTCGACTAATCGGGTCAAGTGCAAACTGGATGTAAAGCACACATCTTGACCATGATTAGCTTCAAAACTGAAAAAATGCTAAATTAGCAAAAATAGCTAGCATGTAGCTGAACTGTTAGCTAAACTTCAAAATAGCCTTAAAAAACATTAATAAATGTCAAAATAGTCCAAAAATTTAGAAGAATGCCATTATAACTTTCAACTTTACTACACTCTGACTCCATTTAATATAAAGTAACGACTAATCGACTATTAAATCAGTCGTCGACTATTTTAATAGTCGATTAGTCGTCGATTAGTCTTCGATTAGTTGACTAATCGTGGCAGCTCTACTAGGCTTCAATAAACTGTTTGCTAGTCTCTCAACCCACTACGCTGTATCTCGTAGTTTCACCCCCTGAAATCCAAGTGCTCCCGCTGATGCCTTTAAAGAATCATGAAGCATTTGCTTTATTAGTAATCGATTTACCAGCCTGAGGATTCATCAGGGCCTTTTATTTACCCCATCAGTCACAAAAAGCCTCAGCAGGCTGCCGCTCCCTGTCAGACGTCGTCAGTTCATCTTCAATCTGTGACTGAATATTACAAAACAATCAATCAGTCACTTAGGGGAACGGAAAGACTGTGTAATTAGACTGATGAAAAATAAATGAGAGAATTGCACTCCTATTGATTTTTCTTAACCATTACATTGGACATGTAGTACATCAAAAATGTTGGGAGCGTTCCATTTATTGATAATGGTGTTAGTCCCATTATCTGGTAAGGCTTTGAGCAAAGTGTTGATGTAAAACTTAAAAAGGTGGAGCCTGAAGCAAGAGATCCCAACTCAGAGAATATTAAAAAAACAAAAGAAAAAAATATATCTCTACTCAAGCCATTTTTTTGCTTTAAATTCACTAGTTAGTATTTTGAAGTTTAACTGTAGGATTTCCAGAAAACCAATGATCTAGAAAAAGGCTACCCTCATAAAAGGCTCAGTTTTTTTCCACAAACCCGTTGCCATGGTGAACGATGGTGAGGAGAATCCCTCATGGTGGCTTATTTCTTCAGAGCAATTCGATCAGAAAACACATTGATTGTTTTTGTTCCACCTCAATGATTCACCTAATTTTATCATGTCTGTGTCAAACCTACGCCCGGAACTTTCTCTGTGCATCATTTTTGCGTGAATGATCCACCTGAACTACCAGCGGAGTTTGAAGGAGAAACGGATCATAGAGTGTAAAGGAAACGACAGAGGTTGTAGACACCATGGTACTCTGTCTGCAAGTGGATCTATTATAGTCTTGATAGTTGTGCATTTAAGAATAAATGTTATTGCAAGTAAACTGCATCTCATCCGATTACCTGAATAATCTAACTTAAAGATCAATAGATTACTCTATTACTGAAATAATGAATAGATGCAGCTTTAAACTGAGTCATTTCAATTAGTTCATTTACATGGTTAATGGCGGTTAAAGTAAAAAAATGCATTTTAATGAATAGTGCATGGTCCACGTGTCAATGTCTCTTTTTTCACTCATCAAATTGATGCTCGATTCTTGTCCAAAACTGTGTTCATATCCTTTTAATTTCCCATATTGAACATGTTGGTCTACTTAATAATGTGGAAGGTCCTTCTTTAGTAGTTTTTCCTTTAATTATACTCACCCGGCAAACTAATTCTTACAGATGTCTGGGATTGATTTCAGTGATCCAAAGAACCCGGAGACACAATATTATCCCTGTATTTAATTTAAAAAACAAAACATTTAAATACAATTTGCATATAGTTTGGAACAAACTGTATTTACCGGTAGTGCTAGCTCTAGAAATAGCTTTATAGAGAAGCAAATGTGTTGCCAGATAAAGACTTCCTGAAGCTTTTTTTGGGACTGATTCTTCAAAGTAAAGATCCTCTGGAAGAAATAATATTGTTCTGGGACGGACCGACTGAGGATGTTAAATGACCTATGTCATACTTTTCTTAAATCTTTCAGAGCAAACTAAGAGCACACACTAAAGAACAAATTATTTAGGAAATATGAGTTATTTTCTTGAGTTTTTTCCAACCCAGAATTAAAACACCTTGATCTCTGAGGCACCACCTTTTGGCGCTTGTGGGTGTTGCCTATTTTATGACGTCATCCTAGAACCGGCCTCAGCATTGTGTCTGTGTTTCTCCCACAAAAACAAACATCCAAACTTTTGCAAAGATGGATTTGCATACCGTTTATCTGCCTTTACTATCTCCGGCCATCGTTACACATCATTACACATTGTAGCGATGGCTTGGGCCAGCAGCTGAAATAGCTAAGCGATGAAGCTAGAGGGTGAGCACTGCTAGCTGAGCAACGAAGCTATTGGAAGAGTTTGCAACTGATCACTGCTAGCTGAGCGGCAAAGTTAGCGGCGATTCACCACTTCCTGAATGGCAAAGCTAGCGACTAAGTACTGATAGTCAAGCGGCAAATTTAGGGGCTAAGCGTCGCTAGCTAATTGGTGAAGTTAGTGGCAGCTCTCAGCTTGCCAAGTGGTGAAGGTAACGGCTAGTCACCGCTAGCTGAGTGGGGAAGCTAGCGGCTAAGCACCGATAGTCAAGCGGCAAATTTAGGGGCTAAGCACCGCTAGCTGATTGGTGAAGTTAGCGGCTAATCTCAGCAAGCTGAATGGTGAAGGTAACGGCTAAGCACCGTTAGCTGAGTGGCAAAGTTAGGAGCTAAGCACCCCTAGCTGAGCAGCAAAGTTAACAGATAAGCACTGCTAGATGAGCTGCGAAGTTGGCGGCTCATCACTGCTAGCTGAGCGGCAACGTTAGCGCCAAATCACCGCTAGCCTAGAGGCGAAGCTAGCGGCTAAGCACTGCTAGTCAAGCGGCAAATTTAGGGGCTAAGCACCGCTAGCTGATCAGCAAAGTTAGCAGCAGATCACCACCATCTCAGCGGCAAAGCTAGCATCTAAGTGGCGAATTAGGCTGCTGATCACTGTAAGGTGAGTGGAGAAACTGGGCGTTTGTGTCAGCCTGGAACCACAGACTCTTACTGAAAGGGGCGGTTCTTAATTGCTGACATCAGCTCATGAAAACCTTATTTTCAGCAGTTACAAGGGGCTGGTCCTCAGAGCGCAGCTTTTTAGAGAAATACTCAGAAATGCTTGACCGGATTAAAATACCACTTTGGGGTTGTGTATAGTGAGGAATGAACATTATAATGCACTTAAGATCTTAAAAAGTACTTTAAACGACACTCTAAAATGCTTTTCTCCAACGAGGTAATTGTTTTTGTGATATTGGGCTATATAAATAAAATTTAATTTAACTTTTTTAATTATTTCATCCATTAACCATACAAATAGCCACTTGCACTCTTTAATATTGTTTGTCGTTATACTCAGTTTTATATTAAGTTGATCATTTTTTCTCCGTATCATGACAATGTATAAAACTGTTAAAGTCAGTAGAAAACGTCTTCTGTTTTCTCTCAAACAGCCACTTAAAGCAGTATGTTTTCCTGTCTGACCTGTGTCCTGCTTTATCTCCACTGGGACCATTAGCAATTACACTGTTTTGGTACTGTTGGGGTTCACACACACAAATAC